>NW_009634112.1:71452-100519 GCF_000690535.1 Cariama cristata | reverse complement strand
GGGGTGGGGGGTGAGCGGGGGGGTGGGGGGGAGAGCTGTGAAGAGGTTACAGGAGTTTTCCCTTAATGGGGTTTTGATGATGTTTTCAAGGACAGAGAAACAATTTGCTGCTTATTTCTACCCTGAGGACCTGCCAGTGTGACCTCATGTTCATTTTCAGCCAGAACTGCATTGATTTTTTGCATTGATTTTCTTTCATTTATATTTAATCTGAATTCAAAACTGTGTTAATGATACTGGAATTGTTCTTCCTTTGTTAACATACTGGAAATTTTCATTGCATTGACTGACAATACACATTCAGTTCTCGGGCCCCCAACATAAGAAGGGCATGGACCTGTTGGAGGGAATCCAGAGGAGGTCACAAAGATGATCCGAGGGCTGGAGCACCTCTCCTATGCAGCCAGGCTGAGAGAGTTGGAGTTGTTCAGCCTGGAGAAGAGAAGGCTCTGAGGGGACCTTCAAGCAGCCTTCCAGTACCTAAAGGGGCCAACAAGAAAGCTGGGGAGGGACTTTTTACAAGGGCATGAAGTGACAGGACAAGGGGCAGTGGCTTTAAACTGGAAGAGGGAAGATTTAGATTAGGTATTAGGAAGAGATTCTTCATGGTGGGGATGGTGAGGCACTGGCAGAGGTTGCCCAGAGAAGCTGTGGATGCCCCATCCCTGGGAGTGTTCAAGACCAGGTTGGATGGGGCTTTGGGCAACCTGGTCTGGTGGAAGGTGTCCCTGCCTGTGGAAGGTGTCCCTGCCCATAGCAGGCGGGGTTGGAACGAGATGGTCTTTAAGACCGCTTCCAATCCAAACCATTCTGTGATTCTATGAATATGTTGCCAAGCCCACGCATTCAGATAGCAAGGCAAATAGACCACAGTTAATATGCGTAATAAGAACAGATCTGTGAGAAGCAGGCATGATCGTCCAAAATGAGCATACATTACTGGAAACAAAACTTTGTTCCACCACTAAGGGCCTGATTGCTCTTTAATTTAATCCTTGGTGGGCCAACACAGGGGAAACAAGCTACATGGTGGGGAACAGTCTACATAACTCTCCAAGGTTCAAACCTTGGATTAATATAGTTATGCCTTCTTATGTCTTGTATATTGTATAATGGATCTCTACAGCAGGACAGATTTTTTTATAAGCTAGCAAAGAAAAAAAACTATCCAAAAATCTATCCTAAATACATTTTCCAGATCACGGGACTCGGACCTGAATTAAGTTGTACTCAACTTCTGTCATTTCTCTCTGAAGTCTGTAGTGCTTTGCCTCTGATTCCTTCCTTCAGACCGATCAGGAACTGGATTTCAGTGTCACTAGTACTGACCGTGTCCCTGTTTTGCACACTGCTTGGTGAATCTGATTTGGGGACCTATGATCAGTGCTCAGATACTTTCCTGACCTTTATTCAAATAGTTCCAAAACTCTTTGGTTTCTATAAATGTGATGATTCAGCCCGACTGGATCCTTGTTGAAGGCTATGACACAACTTGGGTTAACTTCAGAATCAGCCCTGCTGGCAGAACAGACTCTTGTGAGATTTATAGTACTTCCTGCTTCTAGCTGGGCTGCAAATAGAACAAGAGCAGCCTTTCTCATAGTATCTTGGCACTGCTCCTTCTAAAGGGAACCCAGAACAAACAGGATACAATGAAAAATACCAAACTTTCATGAACTTCTTAAAAAAAAAAAAAAAAGCCTTTGCTTGTGGTTGGATTTGGTAGACTTTTCTTGGGTTGTTACATGCTTTATTCGTGCCAGTTCACTCACCATTAACTTTTATGAATGTGTGTATAGTGAATACATAGAGTTATAACTCTATGGACTAGATATAATTCAGGTTGCCTTGAAAAGGTAATGTTTGGGCACATCAAACCCGTAATGTTAACAACTCTTTTAGTTTTCTGTTTTATTTGCACTGTCACTTTTTGTACTTGAATCCATCATTGAGCATTTTTTTACCAGTGAGCAAAAACCTTTAAAACAAGCAGTCCCTGTACATCTGCCTGAGACAGATTAATGGCAGTGAACATTAAAGTGACCTGCTGAAGACTGCGAAAGGGGGACATAAAGGAGCAGAACATCAAGGACTCCCAAAATCTTCTGTCAGGTTTAAAAAACAGGATGCAAAATCCATTGGAAGGAATAGATTATTTTTTTTTATTACCTTCATTAACCTTCCCATAAAACTCTGAATACTATGAACGACTTTTCTCCTGTGAAACATAACATCTAACTTTTGAAATATGAGCAAGCAAAGAATTTAAAACTTGAGCTGAAATCTGGGATGATGTGCATCATAAACAGTTGCAAAATAATAATACATTAAAAATATGATTACATTAGCTAGTCTGAATTTGTTTAAAAATTGTGTGTGCCACCCTCATGTATATATGAGCAAAAAACAGTAGCTGAAGAGGTTAATCAAAATCACCTAAGTCCCAAAGTACTCAAGTTTAAAACCTATTAACACTAAAAATACACTCTTAGTTCTCCACCTGATACAGAAGCCTATGTAAACAAGCAGACTTTGTCTAATAATAAACGCAGGTGTTCAAAAATGGTGTTTAGCCCCGCATTTCCATTCATAAGCCACGTGGATTCTTTCCTGACACTTTGCTAAATATATAGAGCTTTAATTTATAAATTTCTAGAGCTTCTGTGACTCAGGCTGATCTCTAACTCATTTTAATATAACCTAAGTGATAACCCTTCTCATTCTGTTAAGATCCTTGTACAGCTACATGCACGTATGAATGTTTTCCCTTACCATCAAGATAAATGGTAGTAAATGACTGGGTCTTTTTTGTCTGATTGACAAGAGTTCTTTTCTCCTCCTTTTCTTCTCGCCTTTGCATGTAACTCTTTAACACCAGTGAATAAGAAAGTCTGAGGATGATCAGACAGGTGAAGCTGAAGACAGCGGTGGAAAGTCAGAATGAGGGATCAGGACTTTAACTGCCTCATTTCCCGAGCTGTTTAGCAGGGACGGTGCATATGAACAAGGTCTGAAAGATTAGGTCTACTGAATGAAAATACCCATCCGTTTCCTATATAGCAAAGGACATATTGGTTACTTTTTTTATAAGAAACCCATCCTGCACATTCTTCAGCTGTAAGCTTGTTAGTTGGCTTTATTTTATTCTAGAACTTTGCATACCTTGAGAGGCCTCAATGCTCTCCCTTAATCCATCCCTTTTTTACCCTCCTCTGAAATAACTGGAAATATTTACATGTGAAATAAACCCCATTAAAATAATTTAATAGAGGCAAATAAATCCAAAATCCCAAATGAGAGGAATTATTCAATAAAAATTGAATGCAAGAATAAGGACTTGTTGTTTTTATAGTATTTTTCCTTCAAAATACCCACTTGCAAACAAATATTTGTCAAAAGGACCACTCCAGGCCAAGCACTATTAACTCCATAATGACAACCCTTGGGTGGCTGAGGACACTCGGCCTTGAGCCAGGTGTTTCACAGTGCACCCAAGGCACTCAGACGCGCCAACAATGCGTGCCCTGCTGTGCCTCATGGCTCACTTGACGTACAGTTTCCTGTATGAATCAACTGTTTCCTGTAGCTCTCCTTTCAGTTTAAATCCTGGTCCTCAAGTACCTCTTACCCGTCCTAGTTACTCAAAAGATAATATCAAAAGGAATTAATTTGCTATAAATTATAGGCTCAACATTTGTTTTAAGTTATATTTGTAAGTGGGCGAAAGTGGGCACACTACGGAGAAACTGATATAAATGGACTGCTTTGTGACTGTTCTTAAAAAATTGAATGCATTTGGTTTATTAGTTTTAAATTTTATGCAGTATAATTGTGGTAAGAAGGTGACAAGAGACACCATAGTTAACATGCTCATAAAAGAATGTTTTTGTCTTAAAGAAATAGAATTAAAGACTGTTGTAGCTATTTGGATGTAACAATAATGTTCAGCTCTCCTTTGTAATTGCTAATGGATTTCTTCTCCAGTATGCCTCAGAGGAAATTATTTTCCTTGCTTTAGTGAGATGAGAAGAGACTCAGAAAGGCTGGGAATCTGTTTGTCTTTTCTCTTACTCAGATATAAATCAACTAGATCAGCCTTCAAGCCGATGGAGTTTAAGGCAGGTTTAAATTGTTATTCATGAGATATGAGGTTTTGCAGACAGTTATACAGCTGCTCTGAAGGGCCTTCATCATCTCTTGGTACAAAGCAGGGTGAAGAGCCTTTACAGCAGCTGTATGGCAGCCGGAGAAACCCTTAGTAAGACTCTTGGTATAAAGCAGGGGTTCCCAAACTGTGATATGCATACCATTGGTGGTAAGCAAACTATTTCCAGATGGCAGATGAAGGCAGCTTCTCCATTCCGATGTGAAGTTACTTATACAGCTATGGGGTAAGTATTTCCACACAGTTACTGGAAGTCATTCTCTGCCTTTGTGCAGACACCCCATGGCACAAATCAGTTCCTGCCTGTAGCGGTTAACTCCAGTAACTGGCAGGTTAACTCCAGTAACTGGTATCGTGGAGGTGCTGACCGGAGCTGTGAGTGTGTCTCTGCACAAGCTGTGACCACCTGGTAGCTGGTGAGGATGGCGCGGCTAGGTGAGTGAATGCCGTAGGTGGGGCGGGCTGGAGATGAAGGTTCATCATGTGTGGGCATGAAACTGGGAGCTGCAGTGTTCTTACCTTTGCTGATACCCATGCTTACTAAGGCCAGTGGCAATCATTCAAACCAAGTCAGTAAATCCTCAGCACACTAAGTTAATAAACCCTTAGCACAGAGGATTAATCTAACTAGAAAATAATGTGCTAGAGCACTCATGCATTAGATCCATAGGGCACTGAGTATAGCATCTGACCTGAGCATGTTCTCAAGTGTGGATAAAGCGCAGCTATAAAACTACTTTGGCCTCATAATGTTTTTGCTTAATGCACCAGAATAAAGTAACTGAGATAGTAAGAGAGACTTGAGGCTTTAACCTAGGTGTGTGGCTGTGCCCTTCCGTGTCAGTAAGGACACCTTACTGACTGGCATGAAGTGATGTTCAGCAATGCCTGAGCTAGGATGGAGTGGAGCTAGACTGACAAAGTGTGACCATGTCAGTACAGGGCAAAGACTGAGCTAATTAACCTGGCTGAGAGGCCTTTGCCAGCAAGGCCTTTGCTTTGTGGTCTGCAGGCTCAGGATGGTTTTTTCAGTTGTCATTGGTGCAACCAGTAGCTGGTTATCACTGCAGCCTAGCTCATCTCAACCAGGGCTCTTCCTGGGATTTCTTGCTGATCCCTGTGTTTCCTCTCTGTTAATCCATGTGGTTCTCCTATTCTTCATGTGATGAAAGCTGGTTTTTTTTTTATTTGTCAGCTCATTTTTAAATACTTTTCAATGGCAGCACAATGTACTTATTTGAGAAGAGACTACTTAAGATAGCGTTCTGGATATACCTTTGTAGATTTTTAAATAGCATTGCACAGACTATTTACTTTTCCCCCATTGTTTTCACTGTCCATGACAGTGTATCAATTTTCTGATCTTATACTATTTAATGATAATTGTTTACTGCAGTGGTGCTATTCTTTCAGCAGTAAAATAGGCAACACAGTTTTAAAGTCCGCGTTTCCCAGAAATTTGGATATTTCAAAGATAATATCTTTCAGCACTGATCTGACAAGGAAGTGTAGTGAACTGTTACTGAAATGCATTTGTCTCTGTAGTAATGTAGTGGCCTTAGTTGGCATGCAATGCCTAACGTATGCATGACAAAATGCAGAATGTAATTAGGTGAATTATTGTTTCGCTCTTAACAAGTGTTTCTTTACCAAAAATATCTCTGGACCTTTGGTAATCAGCAGGATCTTTGTTTTACATCTCATTGGTACATTGCACCTGAATGATATAGATCTCCCACACCACTGGCTTTTGACCTAGTCTGTGGAAAGCTTACTGCTACTAACTGTAATAAATAGATTTTCTTTCTTAGAAAGCCTCCGACACAGTTTTTAGATTGAGGCAGTTGGCATATTTTCACACTGGTTGATTCTTCAGCTGCGAAATAATCAGCATCTCGTTTTTTACAAAAGCCCACCACTTTTTTTTTTGCCTACTCTCCTTTTAGTCTCCCATTAAAGCTTTAGGCCTAAATCGAGAATCTTTTCTATTGTAGTGCTTCCTAGTCCGGATCGCTTCTCATACCCTCTTTTCTGCTGTAGTATCTCAGTGCTTCCCAGTAGTGAGTTAAGCAACATGACAAACATCTGTCACGTGCGGTTTGTTCTCTCTCTCATCCTCCCTCCAGGAAGTCTTTCCATTGACTTCAGTGGGCTTTAGATCAGGCTCTAAATTAGTCTGAAGACTTTGGGATGAGTGTGGTTTTGGTTTTTGTTGTGTTTTTTTTTTTTTCTTCGTTTTTGTAAATGTCCACTAACTTTGCCAACAACCAGCAAGTGGTAATGACAGCTAGAAGAGAAAAAAACGGAGGAAATTGTTGCTAGGATTGGGACTATTAGATGGGGAGGTTTTTTGTAACTTCTTGCAGCTGCAGCAGTTATTGCTGATGCTCTAGTACTGCCCTTTCCCTGCTTTTCTGTCTCTCTCAGATGGCAGGGAAAGCAGACTTGTACTTATGTCTGCTGGAACCTCTTCCCCACAGGAATAACAGTAATCATATATTTTTCATAACAGAAGAGAGTTTGTGGTTATTAATTTTTGTTTGTTCATCTGTGTCTTTCCATTAGCACACTGGTTGGGCTCATCTTCCTTAAATGACTTCTTTATGTATCTAATTTCTTTCTTTTACATCCATTTTAGCTTCCTTTATGGACATAACCTCTGCACGTGTTTCTTCAATAACATTCAGTGGAGCAGAAGGAATGGTTTATAGGTGATCCTTTGAAATGTTCATTCGGGTGAACGCAAGGACAATGCTAATGTTTGTCTCTCACTTGTATATATTGCAGCAGAGCAACTTGACCTTTTTTTATAATGAAGAGCCACCTAAACTTTTCTGGGGGCAAAAAATTGATCCCAATATACAACGTTACCGTAAGCGTTTTCTTCTGCAAACAAATGAAAACAAAGCTTTGGATATCCCTCTGTAACTGCTCATATTAGCCATCTAGTGGGATTGTGTATGTATGTGTGCATGTATCTCTATATAGATACATACATATACAGATATGAGTACTTTTGTAGGTGGGCTTTCAATGTCTTGTAGAGAACTGATGCTCCTAGATCACAGCTAGGGGAATGCTTATTAGAATGGACGTAGTTATCTAGAACTCTTCCAGAGTCATTACAGGGCAGCCTTCATTATCTTGAGATGTGACCCAAAAACCCCACAGGAATTGGTGGTGTCCTTTCCAGTGATTTTAATACCATTTGGAGAGAGTTCTTTCTTTCATACTGAAGTAAGTGCTCTTCCTAACCTCTCTGTGTGTTTGGTAATGGAGTTAGAGCTGGTTTACCTCCTTCCGCAGGCCTTGGGATCAACGGAAAATTAATCTCTTCTAAGTATTGATTTTACACATTGTGCAGGGTGTTGTGAGCTCTAGGCTTCTTCTCGGTGAGAACTGTTGCAAAGTTTGGAGTACCAGTTGCTGATCAACTTGAGCTGTTTGTCAGTTTAAAAACAATTGACATTTTTGTTGAAGAATGGAAGCAATTCTTGCCACAATTTCTGACGTGTTCACAGTTTTTGCACAGTAGCCCTAGTGACAGCTGTAAACTCCCAGGTTGTCAGGGAGTCCTTAAAACATGGAAAACCATACATATTCTTCCATGCTGTAGTGAACATTGCAAGAATCAGGGAATCGGGTCTTCATTGTTCATCTTCGCAGCACAGCCTATTAATTTTTACAGTTTATAATTTCATGGGATGGCATGTTCCATCCCAGAAAGTTTCTACCCACAGATAACAACTTGCATACACTGAGGCTACAGAAATTCCAGCTTCTGTCCTAACCTACACGTTGATAGGTGTCTGAAGCATGGCTTAATAAAACTAGCAATTGCACAATATGTGGCTTTTGGCCCTGTTGAAAGAGTGATAAATTTTCCCAGTCAGTAGTAGTTATGAATGTAAATGTACAAGGATGAACTATTTGTGCTTCACAGAACAGTAAATTCGTCCAAAAGAGATCTTCATTTCATCACTGTAAAGAATTGTGAGGCAGCAGGTACACGAGAAGGAAAACGTGCAGCTGAAAGTCTGGCTAGCTGTAGGAATAAGGTTGAAGTATTTCAGGCTCAGACAGGAACAAACATAGCAGAGGTTGTATATAACCTCTCTCTCCATAGAGAGACACTCAGTACTCTGAGCCATTCTTCAGGCAATCACCTCTTAGTTGTGGGTTATGAATGATGCTTGCAATGATAAAAGCCTGATCTTGCATTCAGTTGGGTGAATGTGAATGAGGAGCAACTCCGCCAAAGCCAAGAGAGCTATTCCGGCTGAAGGGAGCCGGAGGCCCCTAGAGAGGTCACTCAGCAGCTGGATTAGTAACAGCTGAAAGTCCTCCAAGTTGCGGTCAGTCTGGCTAGGTTTGAACACCTCCGACTCATCTCGTTTATCTGTGTTTACTGTGGTTGCCAGTGTGGTAGCTGATTACCTGCATCGTTTGCTGATCTGTGTGAACTTGTAGCACATTTCTGTTTTGAAATTCTACTTGCATTAGTGACATCATGTTTGCAGGGAGGAATGTTAGCTCCAGTGCAGTATCTAGACAGCTTTTGGTACCTGAGCTGACTGTATGGAGAACCTCACTGTTGCGTGCTGGTATGTTATTAACAGAATTCCTGTTGGGGCGCTTCTGCCTATGGAAGCAATCTTCCTACCCTATATCTCCCAAAGTTATTTTTTTAATTTATTTGGAATAATTCTCTCTGGCTTTACTTTAACACATTCACTAAGTAACTAATATTGATAAATAAATTATGCGCCAACATAACTTATAAGCAAGGTGTAATTTCTGGGAGTAGTCTGGGTCAAAGGCTTGAGTTTTTGGAGAAGTGCCTCTCTAAATAGTTGATAAGCCAAATTTGCTCCAGTTTTAAGTCTCAAGGAGACTTACCGGGAGTCTTCTGGAAGGGTTTTATTTTGCATAGTTACTTGGTTTTGCATTAGTTTCTTCTTGGAGAGGTAACCTAGTCCAGTGTTCAGAGCCTAGGATGCAAAGCCAGGAGTCCCAGGCTTCTCCCTGGTGCTGCTGAGCTGCTGTGCAATCGCAGGGTGTTGTTTCGTCTCTGCCTCTCGGCATTGCTATTTTTGAAGTGGGGAGTAGTAGTCCTTACATTTAAGACTGACCATTCAGGGTTCGTGTCAGTATTCAGCAGCTAATATTGAGTGTTTGGCTGATATAAAATCCCATATTCTCAGATGCATGGATTATAAGCCCAAGAGGGACCATTGGTCATCAAGGCTGACCTATTTATTGGAGGCGGGCCCAAATCTAGACATTGGATCAAATATACCGAAACTCTGGGGAACCTCAGTTCTGAGTTCAGATCTGGATGTGAGCCTCATGGCTCAGTTCCATCTCTGTAAACACCAGACAGGAATACAAACAAACAATTCTGAACATAGGGAAAGCTTGGATCCAGAACTAAGCCTTGTTCCAAACTGTCCCAACCGCTATAAATAGGTTTCCCATATCTCCAGTTATAAAACTCCAGAAGTCCAGTTATTTTCACGAAGCTTACATGTCTGCACAGAATATTGTCCTCAGCAAAGCTACAGTAAAAAAGTTGACGAAAATCTGATCCTTAGAATGCTGGTAAAAAATCTGGAAAAACTCCATTACTTTTGTGCTAGAGATTAGGATCTGGCTCACTGTGTCTTTCTCCTGCTGTCTTTTTGTGTCTCCTGATTTTAGTAAACACGAAGGGAAGGAGAGAAAAGGAAGGAACTCATCATAGACTTTGAATGATGCAAGCAGTTTAATTAGGAAATAATGCTAGATACTGTTTCCCTTCCTTTGCTGTTTTTCAAGCAGGATGCATCCTTAGGAAACAATAATAGAACTGAGGATTACAAAGCCTTTGTACGCATTGCAGCCAAGTGGCCACACAGGAAAGTGATATAGGGACAGGCGCTTGTGTAACATGAGCGGAAGTTATTCAACATTCCTTGAGGAAGCAAAGGACTAACTCTTAGTATCAAGACAAATATTCCTGTCAAGCTGAAAGGGAAGATAATGCTGGACACCATTTTACATTGTTTCTCTTTGTGAAGTTTGCTGATTTTGTTTGCTTGTGCCTGGCTTCAAAATAATAGCATGAACTAAAAATAACTACACATTTGGGCCTTAAAATGTCTCTGTGACACAAGGTCAAACAATAATGGGCATTTCCTACTCTTTAACCTTTGTAGCAGGCAGAAGGAAAAGTGTTCAAAAGGGGCACTGCTGCAGAGGTCAACCTGAAACATTTGACCCTGAACTGTTTTGGTTCTTAAATTCTATATCCAGGAGAAGGTACGTGGAGGTCTGTGAGACACCAGTTTTCAACTCCTGTATCTTGAATTTCTCTCTGCACTGTTTATAACTGTCATGATGTTTCAGTGCATAATAGCAGTGTTTGCAAATGCTTATGCAATTAAACCCTTATTAGCTGGGCTCTGTGAGCCAGATCCTAAAAACTACAGCCCCTGGAACAGAAAGCCCTCATCCATCTGAATAGGTTTGATCTGTAAATTGCTGATAACTAGTGATCACAGCTGGGAGTCAGAATGCCTGTGGTCTAGTCCATCTCCCTCCTGGTGTGCTGTATGAAGGTTAGGAAGCTGCATGCAATTCTGAACCTCAGTTTACCTCAGATACTACTGTGCTACTGAAATTACGGGAAATTTCTTTTAAAACACACACTTAAAACTCCTCATAGTTTTACACTGGCTTTCTGTAGAAATGAAGAGCCTTGAGGAATCATTTGAATCATTCTGTTCTTTGGGAATACATACCAGATAGATTTTTCATACATTGGTCTCTCATCAGAAATTAATTGCAAAAGAATGCTCTGATTATGCTCTCATCAGTACATTTAATGTTCAGTATCTCTTGCATTTTCAAGTTTTTGATTCCTGTTCTTCTTCAATAAAATACTCCTGTTGTCTGGTTCTTGATTGTGGAAAAAGTGAATTTAAGGATATTAAACAGTATGCCTAGAATACTGCTTTTTCTCCTCTCTGAACAGAGCTCTTTTGAAAGGAAAACTATTATCTGCACATGTTCTGACTACTGCACCCTCTGGTTTTAGCCTTTGAGTACTGAATTTCTTAGTTCCCTCAATAGTATGCATAATTCCTACTCTAATATCATACTCCTAACTCACCAGTCTGCCCACACCTACTGTCTTTGAGCCCTTCAGAGGCTTTACCTTCAACCTAGTCTTTTACTTTTGAGACCCTGCATGACTTAGAGGTACTCTTTGCTCTTGGCTTACCATAAAAGTGATTCTTCCCACTCATTATCTTTTGTATTTTCACACTGCTTCACCTGGAATGCAAATATCCACCAGGAGCCCAAATCTTCCTTTGAATTTCCTAGTATCACACAGAGGGTGGTCAGAATTGATTTTGAGTGGAGAATACATTTTTTGACTAACTGACATTTTTCATAGAAAATGCTGTGAAATCTGGACAGCTTCATCTTTTACTTGAAAACTTACAAACCAAAGAATGAATTTTTCTAGGACAAAATGAGAAACAAACCAACCAACACACAAATCCTCGAGGCTTGGGGGTTTGTGTCTTCTCCAAACCGACATTTCTTCTTTTTGCTTTCATGGACATGTGTTTTCTGTCTATATTTCTACTTAGACATTTACCTCCTTGGGACATCTTTTGCCAACACTTCAACATGTAGGCAGTTCACATCAAAAGAAAGTCCTTGACCACTGCTCCATTTCTGCTGATCATTCTGCTTACCTTCTCAGTCACTGCACATGCCAGGATATGAATCAACGCATGCTAAACCACTTTGGGGTTCCTTAAGTATAAGAGGATCCATAGAAAGCCAAACTCTTCTGTTCCCTGTGATCAGCATTGAAAAATGCTTTTGCAGTAGTCTGGTGGGATTTAAGTGATTTATTAAATACAAACCCTGATACCAAGTGGTGTGGATGGAACAGATTCTCTCATGCTCCTTGGAAGCATGAAGGGAGACCGCAGCTCTGAAGCTGTTAGCAGTGAAAGGCAAGAGCGACCAAACCGTTCCTCGGCTCACCTCCCAAAGAGAAAATTGCCACCTCAGGGACAGCGTGGTGGGGAGGAAACACTGAAACAAGCAGCCCCATCAAACAGCAATGTGAAGAAGGGGCTCTTGCAGGTGCAAGCTCTTCTGTTTCCGACTCTCTATGGGGCACTATCATCTTGTTTTTCTTGAGACTCCAAAGACTCAAAAGTTAGCTCTGTACAAGGCTCCCAGAGATTAAATAAATTCAAAATGACATGTCTTGCATCCTTAGGGGTCATACCATTTTGTGCAGAACATTTGTTTACGATGAGATCTTTTATTGATGGCATCATTAGTATCTAAAGAGAGAGGGAAGATTGATTTGCTTTGACAGAGCATCAAATATTTTTGTTAGGGTGTAAACAGAAAATGTCATCCATGCAGACAACTGTAGAAAAATTAGGAAATTATGAAAAAAAAATTTCAAAAAATAAATTATTGAACAAAAATGGAAAAAAAAGTTGCTTGAAACCTGTTCTACTCAAGTTTGAGGTAAGTTTGTAGTTTGAAGCACAAATAATGAATGAAATCACTACCTTGGTTTCTTACTTATCTGGCAAAAAATAGTTCTGATACAATTCTATAAACAAAATCTGAGTTTATTTCAAACTGTTGCCATCTTGTTATTACAAATACAGATTCATTGGAGCAGCTACTTGTGGGACTTCTAAATTTATCTTTGTATAAATGACAGCATGAGTGTTTTAATATTTACTTTGTGATGGTAGGTTTTTTATCCTACTATCAGTAGTTTGAATAATTTGGTTCTTATTACAAGCTGTACATCAGAGAGTCACTTTTCTTACTTTAGAATCTTTTTCTCTTGTTTCCAACCAGCATGGGAGTTAGATGAGGTAGATAGAGGAGGATGTACATCTTTAATGGGGAGATGATAGTATAAGGCAAAATTGATGTACATTTCCTCTCCAAACCCAGAGTTTGTCAGCAACGATAATTGTTGTAAAAACTGTAGGAAAGTGAGTCCACAATTTTGTTAAATATGAATTTGGAACCTGAATTTCTACATTCAAGCAGGCCTATTACTTTTATTTCACAGATTTTCATTTGACGATATGACTCAAAAACCTGGACATAACTCAAGAGATCTTGGGCCTAACACTGTCTCTGCCCTGACTTACTTTTTCTGCCTTGCGGTACCAGGCTGGAGTCTTAAAGCCCGGTTGCTCCGCACAAGTCTATAAATGCACCACAAATTTCATGAGTCAAATTTACCTTGCTGGAGCAGAGCAACTCTTCAGATTACTGTGATTAGTTTTCTTCCTACATTTTACAGGAATTAGCTGGGCTACTTTTGGTATTTCTGTGTCACTCTGTAGGGTGCAGGACAGTTTTCGTTTCAATCAAACTGCATAGGAGAAGTACCTGAGACATTCAGACTTGTCTCATTAACTGGCTTGAAGGAGTATCCTTTAGCATCAGCTCCTGTCTCTCCCACCTGTGAAATCAGGAGAGCTCCTACTCTTTTGGATTTTGGCGATTTATATGTGATAAATTCCATATAAATGATTAAATTAGTGTGAATAAATGATTTAACCTAGTGTGAAATATTATGTTTTTCTTTTTTTAAAAATAAAAGCACTACTTATTTACACATGTTGAGACAGTTGTTTGGGTTGTGAAAGAAAACACTGTCTTCAAAACTGGATTAATGGCCCTTGGGGCTACGCAGAGAAGATGGTAGAGAGGCGACGGGGTATATGCCAAGGTTGTTAAAAATATACGTTAAAACTGTGCTGAAAATGCCTAAATTGGTGTTTTTGTTTATTCTGCCAAGATTCTTTCGTCATTTAACGGGCATATCTGACTTGTACTGACTCAAATCGTCTGTGAGCAGAAGCCATCACATTATTTTCACCACATCTAATTCACGTATCTTTCGTACAGAGAGAGTAAGTGTTGCTTTTTGTTTTGGGATGGTGCTGTTTGGGAAAGTGAGCGCGTTTGCTCATGATGTTTTCTGGTGGTTACCTTTTCTTTGGGAATGAGGGCAAGTCTTCTCTTCATGGGGAGATATTCCAACCAAGTCCACCTGTTGCCTTTATCCTGTATTACCTGTTCTCTCTGTAAGTAAAATTTTATGCATTACTGATCTGCTCTACAATGGCCTTGATACCTCTTGGGCCAATGAGAGGTGAGGATCAGTAGTACCAGTCAAAGGATCCTCAACACATTGCAGTATCAATGCCTCTGGGCATATTGGATCATAGATTTAATTTCTTTGTGAGCTGCCAGTTAAACCTCGTCATGGCAATTCTGCCTCAAATTTGTATCTTATCTTCTTATCTCTGTGAAACAGTAACATGGAAGAGTGTTCAGGATCAATCTTGTACTTAATATTCATTTGCCAGATCATTCTCACATATTTCAAAACAAAACCAAACAAAATCTCCCACCAGCGAAACACTTAGACTGAGTTTATCCCTGGGGAGATTCTGAGAAACAAACAACACGTAATAGTTGTTAATCACATTGAGTAATGTATTACTGGAAGGCTCTCAGACACTGCAGCAAAGGGCATAGTATTCAGAATAGAATAGAGTGACTTTGATCTGAGGTTCATTTTGGGTTATGCTGTGGAAAAATAAATCAACAAACCCCAAACAAACCTTGTTCTGTTACAAAGATAAAAATGACTAAAACCTTCACAGTGAACTTTATGAACAGGTATCTCAGTAGATGTTAGCAAGACGCAAAACCTGAGTAGCAAGGGTTATAAACACATCAGTAGTATGATTATGTGCAAGAGTTAAAAGCAAACTAACAATTTGCAAATTCTACAATATTTTATTACACATTTATTATTATTAATGGTATATAAAAACTAGATTTATTATTAATTCATTAACTTTTCTTCACCATTTGCAATTGGAACAAAATTTCATATGCAGTCAATCTTCCAGTGCCCAACGTAAGCCTTCAGTAGCAGAATCTGAGAGTGACAGAAGATTTTTTTTGCAGGAAGGCACCTCTGGCCATCTAATCCTACCTCCTCCTCAGAGCAGGTCCAGTTACAGGGACTTGCTCAGGGATTTGTTGAGTTTTTAATATCTCCAAGGGTAGAGAGTTGTCAGCCTCCCTGGGCTCCTGTTCTAGTGTCTGACCACCCTTTTGATAAAATGTTGTCGTCTTTTACCTTTTCTGAGTTTCCCATGTTGCAGCTTGTGCCCTCTGCCTCTCATCCAAACCACAGGCACCTTTGAGGAGAGCCTGGCTGTGTCTTCCCTACCACCTTTCCTACACCCTCCCATTAGGTTCAGTACAGATCTCTGATGTTTTACTGAATTTCGTGTGGACCCAAATCACCTGTTGATTGGTCCTTTTGTCTAAAAGACACTGACTTTTCCAGTTTCTGCCCATATGACAGAACTTTCTGCATTCTTTTATTTATACCTCTACTGCAAAGTACTTTTGGTGAGGGAATTATAAAGCCTATAGAAAAACTAGGCCTGAGAACTGAATGATATATGCCATCTTCCAAACCTGTCTGCACTCTGGAGCACGTTGATTAGGGTTCTACTTCTAAATCACTTTTATTTTAATTGTTGTAATATAAGTGCAATTGTCATGTGAGCAATACGCTGCAGTTAAGTGATAGATGCTTCGCAAAACATTATTCTAACAAACTAGTGATTGGGCTAGCATTTTCCAAAAGGTGGTGTTGTTTTAGATGTTACACGTCCAGGTACAGGTCACATATCAGGTAATTTCTTTGGGAATTTTATATGGATTGACTGTGAATACTAGTCTCTTTTCCTCCTTGTGATTGTGGCTACCAAAGCACTCTTGAACTTGAGGTTCATTTGTGATCAGAATTTTGGAAGATTTAAGTCCAGCAACACCTTTTGAAAATGTGTGGTACACTGAAGGAAGTAGGGCACGATCCTGCCCTTGGTGAGGGGTATTCACAAGATTACGTACGAATCAGGACTTTCATCTTACATTTCTTTAATTCTTGGATGCCCAAAGGTGGAAAAGTATGCAGGGATACGAGCCTGTGGCAGATGACCATCAGTTATAAGCCAGGAAGCCCTCACCGCCGCCTTTGCCAGTGCTGTGGTGGGAGATAGATGGCAGTGCAAAGCGAAATGAAGAAACATAATTTCCCACTGCTTTCATTTGATCTGCTTCCTTTCTCACATCTCTGTGTGTGGGTCGAGGGGGAGGGGAAGGAGGGTGAGGAGGGGAGGACGAGGGTGGGAGTTTCCTTCATGCTTCAGCAGTGGTGCTGAATGTGAAGGAAACAATAGTTGGTCTGATTCCAGGCATTCACTTGGGCAAGGGCTGTTTGAGGAGTGAGCGCTGGCCTGCGATTCTCACAGGTACCATTGCCAGTGGCTGGGTTACCTGTGGGATATACGGGAACAGATATAAAAGTAGTATGTAGCTAGGGCTCTGTCCTAAATTTAATCCTCTGAGTTTTTTAGGAAATAGATTTTTTTACCTCTGGAGCAAGCACTCATTTTCAAAAGAAGGCTTAACACTCAGCTGTCAACATGATACTTTCTCTTCTTAAACGATAGTCTTCATTTTATCTGGGGTACTGAAAGCACACATTGCTTTCATGCGTTCAAGGGCAATATGGAAAAAAAAAGACTGAGTATTGTCACAGGAAGAGATATGTTCCACTGAAAAGGAAATAAATGTAATCAACTTGCTGGTAGTTGCACCGCAAACCGACTGAGCACCATGTTGCTTTCTTGCTTACTGGCTGTGATTAAGAGGCCTGAATTAAAGAGAACTGCTTCGGAAAAATGCTAGGGCGAGCATCCACTGAGCACTGTAGGCAAAAGCAACCAATGATTCTTCACCAAAATTAATTATTGCCTACCTCTGCCTGACAGCAGGCAAATTTTTTGATCAGCTGTTCTCTTCTATTTTCCCATGCTCTTTTTTTCTCAGAAAAATGACCTTGATTCCTAGGCATGAGTTGTGATTTACATGGGGCAAAGTCATGCAAAATTATGTTATGCTTTGTAACATCTCCAAATAGTTTGAAGTTATTGCAATTTATGTTATGCCTTATCTACTGAGGGAAAACTTTTATGGTGAAAGGGGTTTTACAAGTGCTTTCCTATGGCTTAGATATACGTGATTTCCTATGGTTTAGACAAGAACACAACAGGCTAGATATTGTCATATCTTATTTGGACTACCAACGCAGTCTCTTGCCTGCGGAATGGGCTCAGGTAGCTAATAATGAGCTGCTTCTTGAGTTTCCAAGAGTACCTTCCTTCTGATAACAGCAATATAAAATTAGTCTTCTCCCTCATGTATTTTGGTACCTTTGGCTCCAGCTGGCATTGTGAAAGCAAAATTCTGCCTGATCTTTGTATGAACTCTTATAGGTTTCATTTGGGTTAAATTCAAAGGCAAATCAGACAAACATTATTTAAGGCTTGACTGTTTATTCTAGACACAGACCAGAAATAAGGGATGGAAAAGTGCTGCACCATGGTGGCAGGTGGCTGGTGAGGAGAGACACTGCTGCTTAGAGGTCCTGCATTCGTAGAGGCTGCTTTTCACTGCTTACGTCCCTTCATGGTCTCCTCATGTCTCAGTTCAACTCTGCTGACCAGCTTGGCCCTTCTAAGGAAGCAGCATTCAGGAGGTTTGGTGGAACAGTTCCTCTATCATCTGAGCCGTAAAGACTACAATTTTGTGCTAGTCTAATGCAGGAAGCCCAAAGGTGTCAGAGTAGAAAAGAAAGTGATTTCTGTTTTTCCCTCCCAGCTTCTTTTGCATATAGTGTGACTCTGAACGAGGATGAGCAATCCTGCCCTTTATTTTCAGTATTTTTTTAAAAGGCAGCCTTTCTCTTTCTCTCCTCCTCTTCTCTCTGCTTTTTGTTATTAACAGAGTATGTGTGTTTGAGGAGGAAAAGGAGGCGGGAGAAGGGATGTGGGCAGGAGCGTGTCTGATGCAAAAAGCTAGCTCTGAGATAGCTATCTGTTTGGGAGGGGCTTGTGAAGAAAAAAAAATTATGCAAAATGATGCCTTTTGTTTCCTTGGGGATTTTTGTATTATTTGAGATGAATGTTTTGCAGGATAGTTTGTGTCTGTGTACATACACAGAGAGAGATCAGGAGAGCACATTACGTAGCAGCGCAGGGACCATGTCCAGCCACGCTGCCCGCTTGCACGAGGCAGCGGATTCTTCAGCTCCTACATAATTCCTGGCTTAGTCAGATGTACCCTGCAGACAGCAGGCTACGTTACGTGGTGCTGTTGTTTTGATTTTGAGGCTCTGGGGCCTAGCTGTCAGCTGGCTTGTACTATAATGGGACAAACAGCAAATGCAGCTAACTCAAAGAGGATGCAGGAAATAAAGGAAATATATGTATTTTTAAGGATATGGATGGTGGAGGAGGAATTGCTGATATGACTGTGAACTCTTGTGATATATTTAGAATCTTGGAGTAAAACTCCATTTCCACTGAAGTCAATAAAAATATTGCCATTGAATGAACTGGAAACATTTTTTCTGTCCTCTGTCAGAGGAAAGTAATAGTTGAAAATATACGTCGACACCACTTTCACATCTGTGTCTCCAGGGAAGAAGTGACACTGTACTTCCATAATGCCTACGCACAGGCATACATCTTTCTAAAGATGCTGTCATGAACCCTGAAAGCCCTGTCTTTTTTCTTCTTTTCTCAGCTTCCAGGTCAAGCCTTGGCTCAGGTCATAGGTGTTACCACTGGGGAGGAGGAAGGAAACATGTCCTACTCACTCCAATGCAAGCGAGTTTTTCGGTTTGTTTTGGGTTTTTTTTGTTTGTTTGTTTTGTTGTTGTGTGGTTTTTTTTTCTGTAGGGGTGCTGTAGTTTTGGGTTGAGTTTTGGTTTGGTTTGGTTTTGATATGAGTTATGTTCTGACTTCTATTTTAAAAACAAAACAAAGTGCTTATAAGTCACATACACAGCCACCTTCAGTTTACTTGTGGAAGATTCCCCAAATCTCTTTGCAGCAAAGGCAAAAGGATTACAAGTGAGCAGAAAGTATTTTTGTTTTTTCTAAAGTACCTGAGTTCTTCGGATCTGTCTGAAGCAGGCACTAGGGGCTAATTCAATACCAATATTGAATTATTTTTAGTGTCAGTCACTTGGATGTGGCACTCTACTCTAGCTTTGTCTCCTGTGGTGTCTTCTTGGGAAACATTAACTGAACTGACTTTGTCATTTTTCCATGGCTGCTCTCTCTGCAGGATGTGCCCTGTGCCAGATGGTTGACTTTACATAGTTAAGAATCACTTTCTTTTATTATTCATGACTTGTTTCTTCCATCTCTCATGTTTCTGAATTTTCTCTCTGCTTCATAGATGGATAGTCATGCCAGATTGAGATGAGGCTGTTATTTCATCTTATGTTAGGAAGCCATGTTGAGGCAAAAAGCGTGTCAGAAGGACAGAGGGCATTTTCTCAGATTCCAGCTATTTTAACTTCCAGCGCCTGTGTTGCAAGAAGATATAGAGAGCTGTTGTTTATAAAGTAACCATGCTGTCATTTTTAGGCTGTCTCTAAGTTTTTTGCCTCCAATAAGTGAATAAATAAATAGGAAATTGAAAATAAACTACATGGGAAGTTAAAGTATCTGTAAATTTTCAGTTGAACAATTGAGTTGTATAGAAGCACTCTCATTATATATGAAAATCATAATGACTCAGTGTCCTTCAAGATACAGCACCTACATGGCTTTCAAAGATCAATAACTGCGTGAAAAGCTGGCCTGATGAAAAGATTATGCACTTAGTTGCACATGCACTGCAACTAAGTATTAAAAAGCAGGCTCTGAAGTATTTGTTAAAAACAGATCTAACGCCATTGATGTCAAGTGTGCTGATTTTCTTTGGATAAGGATCTATTGCTTTAAGTTTATATTCAATATAAACATCATATGCAATAATAAATCTTAGAAGCACATGCTCAGATTGTTTATTTGATTTATTATTTCATTTAGTGTAATGCTATTCCATTTCATTCCATTCTTGTATTTCTAGTTCCTCTGTAACAACCTTGTAAAAGTGACAGGGAGGCTCAGATCTTTGCTCAGCAAACAATATATATTATTTGCTACATGAAAGTGGTGCACAACTCTCTTAAATGTTCCCTAGCAGACTCCTATTGCATTCCACAATGTGCCTGCACTTGAACCACCTCCATTCATATCAGAGTCTTTTTATCCCAGCACACATTGAGCAAGCTGCTCTGAAGCTTAATTCTCCTGACCCTTCAGTGCAGTCGGATATTGTCACCTAATCCCCTTTTTTTCCTTCTGTCCCATGTGTGGTTTTGACTTCTTTCTCTTCTCAATTCCTTTTTCCTCTTCCCTTTTTCTTTCTTTCTTATTCTATAAGCCTCTCTCCAGGCTCCACATTCCAGAATTCATCCTTGCATTAGGGCTGCAATACAATGCTCTCCCAGTGTTAAAGGATTAGACATTAAGGAGACTGTGGCAACTCCAGCCTTACTATATGCACAGGGGGAACATAAGGGGATGGAGGAGTGCTTGCTAAAGAGTAAGGAGACTGGGAAACAAGGGGGGGAAATGGCATCTTAGCAAAACCAGAGTGGATGACAAAGAGATTTGTGTGAGGAATAGTAGTTGTTTCTGCTCAGTTTAATACTCTAAATTTTCTCTGGAAGACAGTAAACCAGTTGGAAAGCAAAGCAGCGTTACACATTATGCAGTGATTGGTACATTGAATGCAATTTTTGTTTTAACATCCACCTTGGAGAAATGGCCAGTTTGAAGCACCCATATGGTGACATGCCATTCCAATACATGTGATGAGAGTGTTATCTGAAGTGCCAATGTTAATCAATATTGCATAGATTTTTTTCATAGATAATTGTACTTCTGACTGCCAGATTTGCAAAGTTCATACTACTCCCAGAGAAGGAGTCTGGTGTCTTAGCTTCCAAATATTTCCTGCAGGTTGGTTTTCATTTGTTTTCATGTTCCTGAAGGGAGTGGTCTTTGTTAAATGTCTCCTCCACTTTCATTATTGGATTGGAAACGAGTATATTACTTTTCAGTATACACAAGTTTGTAACAGTGTAGAAAAACATATTTTGAAGACATTAAGGTTAATTCCTTTCTTCGCCACCACTTCCCCCCCGCAAAACGAATTCTGTGAATGTAAATGTAAGGATATAATCATGCTCCATTTAAATTAATTAAAAATCTTCAGAAGCTATTTAAGAATGAAATCCTTGAAATGGGATTTTTTTTTTTGAAGCATGCTAAACAGATCCTGTAGTGGAGCAGTAAGCGTCTGTTAGAATCTACAGCATGACTCACAAAACCCTACAGAAGGGTTCTTGTTTTCCATCAAGGTTGTTTTGCTTATTTGTTGATAGGGTGGGAAAACTAAATTGAAGAAGTAAGTTTTGCATTTTGCATTGGAGGCAGTGAAGTTCGTGGTCATCCTAATCTATTACGGAAGTGAGTTCTACAGTCATGGGCCAGCTGCCGAAAAAGTTTTGTCACCCAGACTCATGAGTCTCACCCTTGTGGCTGACAGTTTCATTGTTCCTGAGGAACGTAAGTGTCATGGAAGGTCATGGTTGCATTATTATTATTCAGCTACATTTGAATAAATGTACTTGGCTCTGTAAAGAATGCTACAGGCCTACTTACCCTGCTGTACCCCACAGGCATGTGGTGAGGCTTAAAGATTGTAAAGTGCTCTGAGTTCCTTGGAAAAAAGGCACTATATGAATGCGACAGATTCCTATTTGTTCATGTAGCATCTGGTCCCACATCACTGATATTATGATGTACAGGATCAGATTCAGAGTGCTGTACACATGTTTGATTATTCGCAAACATAAATGGAGATATGGCCCCAACTCTAAGGTCTTTGCAGTTCAAAGCACTGACCTGGCAGCCTACCAAACACACCTTCTGTAAGGCACTGAGAAGTTTTTTTTGCTCATCAGCTTGCGAGTTTGGAGTTAGAAATACACCAAGCAATTAAGGATGGGGATCAATATTTGGACCAGACAGTAAAAAGAGCACAGACTGAGTATTGAGAAGACGAGCAAAAACAGTGCTGTAGGAAGGAAGATTCGAATCTTGAAATTAAGGTTGTTTTGAGTGCAAAAGTGATGTTTTACACTTGGGAGCATCTGCGTACTTGCATGCTTTGTGTTTTCTTATGAAAATATGTAACGAGATTTTGATGAGAACGGAATGAACAAAAACCCAAGTAGCAGCAGTAAGACAGAGAGCATCATTTTAATAACGAACAAGTAGTAGATCAAGTGAATAATTGTGTTAGCTAGATTCTCACCCTGTATCAACTGGCCCGTATCAAGGAAGATTAGTGGTTTCTGATGTATTATTCTAGCTGTAGATTATTTTTTTTTTTTTACTAAAAGGAAGCAAAACTCAGGCACAAGAAAGACATTCATGCCATTTGCATGTGGAGATTCTTCTGTCAGCAGGGTGCAGTTTGCTGCCTACACGCATTAAGACCAGGCCATGACATTCCCCAATGCACAGACTCTTGCAGGAGTTTTCAGGCTCTCATCTCCAAAGTTCTCCAGGACCAGTGTAAATGGCAAGTGGGTAAAATGTGGAATTAATACTAAAATAGCACATTCCTCCATGCAATGAAATTCAAGGCTTCTGTTTTGCACATAAAGCCTCTGTTCTTCATGGTTAATAAACAAAAGTAACTGTTGATAGTGTTCACAAAAGCTGCAAGAGCATAGACACTGTGTAATAATTAGCCCAAAAGAAAACACTCAGAATGACACTATAATTTTCCCCACCTGTTCCCCAAACTGTCAAAAGGAAACACGTCTCTTATTTCACTCTGAATAAGATGTAGTATGTTTGTGGTTTGGGAGATGATGGCTTGATGCTCTGTCAGTTGAAACAGCTGGCTGCTCTGATGCAAACTGAAGCTGGGACTGAGAGATCCATGTACCTGCCTTGTTTTTAAGCGATTGGTCTTAGGGAGAGAAATCTTTGCTTCCTGCAGTTGAATATTCACCAGTTGAATAGGCCAGGACATTAGTTTGAAACTATTTTAATATCACTTTGAAATCACAAATGTGAAAGAAAAGATGCAGCTAATGAAAATTTCAGAGAGATAAGGAATAGAGGAATGAACAGATAGAAGGTTTTTAAGAAAAGCTTATGTGGTTATTCAGATGCTCCTCACACATGCCGTTCCAACTTATTACTGAAGAATGTAGTAAACTTGCTGTGCATAGATTTTTTTTTTTTCTTGGTACAAAAAACCATTGCCCAGTCTCATCTCCCATTTCATCTCACCGCTGGGAACCCCATAACACTGTATCAATCATGTAAAATTCTTCCACATCCTCCTATCTGCCTTCCCTACCTAACTCTCTCATCTCTTCATTCTCCTGTACCTACTTTCTGTCCTGAATCTGCTCCTGTAAAAACAATCTCTAGCTTCACAGACTGGTAACTTCAGGTTAAATTGTTGGTGCAGTTTCTCTCAGGAAGAAGTAACCTGCTAATGGTGGTGGGAAGCACGTCCAGGCCCACGTAATGCCTGGGAGAGGCTGGCAGGGATGGAGAAACTGAAATCTCCTTAAGCCTCCCCTTGTCCGAGGCTGAAATGAAGCCCTGCTTGGGATCAGTCATGCCACAAAAAGAGCTATCTGGTTGTATTTTGACACAGTTATTTCTTGTACTTTCTGGAAAACCAAAATTGTACGATCTTGTGAAAACAAAAGTGGAAGGTGAATGACTGGGCAATAAAGGCTAGATTCTGACTCAGTTTAAATCTTCTACATAGAGCTTTCATATTTTCCCAGTTTTTCCAGACTGTTAAAACTTTAGGAAAAAAAAAATTAAGCTAGAAAAAGATGAAAGGGTCTGTAGCCTTTGCTTTGTGCAAATCCTAACCATTCTTGAAAGATCTATTCCTACATTAAAAAAATCCATCAAGTTCTTAGTCCCCATTCCAGTTCACGACTTTTTATGCTATTTCCCAAAACAGAAGGAAAAAAAAAAAAAAAGGAAAAAAAAAAGAAGAGCAGCCAGACTGAGAACTGCTCCCAGATGATAATAAACTGTCTCAAAAAAGTTGAGAACAAGCTGGATCAGCCCTCTAACAGATGGGAGTCTTTACTGCTTTACTCTTAAGAGACACTGGTAAATCATTTGGCATTATTAAAGATACCAACCACAAAAAGGATCTGTAAAAATGTATATTTCTGACTTTTCATCATCTGGGATTCAGTAGTTGTTAGTGGTCCATGAGTCACTGCTAATATTTAAATGTAGTATATTCATTTGGATAGGTGCATAAGAGAGTAACCTTCAAGAATGAAATAATTGCCACCCGTAAGAAAAAAATGGTGGTTTCATATGCTGACATACACAACTGAAACATCTCTTTTACTTGAAGCAGATCTTTTAGATTGTAATCATAGATACAAAGTACAGTACATATATCAGGTCTGTCTCACCACTATATATATGGTCTGGCTTTACTCAAGTGCAACTCAGTTGAAAAAGCTGGAGTTACACCAGCATAAAATTGATCGTTTTGCCCACCAATACAGCTTCTGTATTGCCTTGTGTCCTGCGTAGTCATTTGCACCACACAAGGAAAACACACAGAATTATGTATCTGATTTTGATTGTGGGATTTCAGTAGATGTTTGTGGTACATTAAAAGACTATACAGTGTAGCAGGCAACTGAGAGGCTGTCCCACCATCTTTGTCAAATGCTTTAGCTGATGGAGTGTAATTTGTTGTCTAAGAGTGGTATTTACTAATGGTGATGGACTAGGATTTCTTAGTGCAGTCAAGGTACTTTCCAATGTGTGACCCTTCTTGATCAGCATCTGGAATTCAGGATTGAGACAGGTTTTAGGAGAGCTGTGGAAATAAATGTTGCCAAGACATTAGAAAATACAATATTATCATATCTTGCTTTGTGATTTTTGGAAGTAGAAGTTAATAGGCAGGAGACATCATTTTAGGTAATAATTCCAGTCCAAGTTCTGATGAGTAACATTTTACATGCTTTTGGCAAGCAGAGGAGGAGTAAGTTCCCGCAAAACTTTGTATCTCCCAGTTTCTTTACATATGCATGCCATCTGTACCTTCCATCAGCAGTGCTCCCAAGTAAATGGGCAGAATGGCATTTCAGTGGCTTTCTTCCTACAAATGTTCAAAGTTACTAAGTAAATTATCAAACCTCATAAAAAAATGTGGCTGAAAAACAAATGAGATGTCTAGAAAGTCAGAAGTTGATTCAATATTTCCTATTTATGCATAGAAAAATGACAGCTTAATACACTTTTTCCCAAAAGAGGCAAGGGTTTAGTGTCTAGTATCCCCCTAACCACTCAGCACTCTCCAAGCATAAACTCAGTAAAGCTTATATAAACTAACTGCAGAACCTCACAGCTGCTGCAAAATTTTGTGGGCCAAACTAATTTGGTTTAAGTGGAACAAAACTCATGAAGGTCAAAATAGGGACTCAGTTTGACCCTTCCTTTTTCCATGTAATATATGGGAACTTTCTATTTGCCTGATGTATTTTAAGTCTACATAA
Source organism: Cariama cristata (assembly GCF_000690535.1). NCBI lineage: Eukaryota > Metazoa > Chordata > Aves > Cariamiformes > Cariamidae > Cariama > Cariama cristata. Next base: position 74,726 of record NW_009634112.1, on the reverse strand, counting down.
TGAAAATGCATTCCACATCCCTACATAGTTAAGCAGTATATAAACAGAGAAACAGGCCATTTTGTCACTGAAGTGAAAATGTATGGGTGAATAACTGTTTTGAGTTACTTCTAAGCTGTGAGATTCCTGGCTGTTTCTTTTAGTCTGAGCTGGAGTTGTCAGCAGGTTGTCTTATTGTTCCTTTTGCTATTTAACTTGAGAGACTTCATCCAAAATGCAGTTCTGGTGTGTGTGCATAAGCTAGACAAATAAATATCAATCATCTCCCAGATGGTGATAATATGCCCCATGGGAATGGAGCATAGACTTGCTTTGACACTTCTGCTTGTGTGTACGTACATACATGCATTGCATTTCTGAGCTCTCCAACAATCCAGCATCCTTTACTCATCTCGAGTTGTGCACTCAATTGCACTTGTGCTGGTGTTACTTCTTGCGTATTTATTGAATATAGTCCATTGTTTGGTCCTTTTATGTCTGGATATCTTCCCCTCAGAGCCAGGTCTTTCAGATTTTGGCGCTTGCTGTTTTATTTTATTCTACTGCAGCTTTTACGCATCTGGTTTCAAGCATGTAATCCAGAACCCTGAATTAGGCATCTCTGCTCCTCATAAAATGAATGAGGAAAGTGAACTGCCTCAAACTGGGCCTCATGGTAGTGAGTGCCCTGAGCAGAGAGACTCCTTAGCTTGTCCATAGGAAATGACTTCAATTCTACAGCTCCTTCTCCTGGGCTTAAGTGCCTAACTGTGAGCTGCAGCGAGGTATTTCCCTGAAACCTTTCCTGGAATAAGGTACTTATGTCATTTTCTTGGAAACTATCAAGGAGATCATTCCTTTCTTTTAAAGTATAGCCAAGAAAGTACTGCCAAACCCTTTTATGCAGTATTCACAACCCCAGAATATGAATAGCCTGTTCCCTGTTCTCTTGGCTGGGTTTCACGTCCATATGGCCCGAGTGCCCTGAGGATCCCCTAACCACTAAACCATACTTGGAGCAGGGAGCACTTTTTATGCCTCCTGTTGAAACCATTCTGCTTTGTAGAAAAGCCTTATGAATTTGTTGGACTAGAGAGGCTGAGAGAAGGTGTACTAATGATGAATTGGGGTCCTTGGTTGGCAACCGTGGAGAGGACCTGAGTTCTAGTTCCTGCATTCCTGCACTGGTGACTGTTCCCACAGTTTATAACGAACAGTTTTTGGTGAGAAGTCACTGAACACAAGCAGATGATAGGCCTCTTTTCTCTTAGGCAGTGTCTTAATCCTGGACAGGAGACTCTGTCTCCATTTTTTGGCCTCAAGAAATAGTCTCGATAAGTAAGTCAAGAGTTTCTCCCTTTCTTCTTGACAAACAAATCTTGGTAGCTAGCCTCCATGGTAAGAAAGGTCATGAAAGAGCTCATCTTTTAACTGCTTTTGTGAATTTCCGTCATTGTGCTTGATAAGTTTGAACCCTGAGTCTGTTTCTATAAAAAGAGGCAACTTTGGATGGAGGGCAGAAAACATGTTTTCCTTTTGCTTCCTATATCGCTATTCACTGGGTTGCAAGGGCAAAGCACTTCTGACAGCATGCAGCCACCCTTCACTTCCACACCCAGCGGACACTGAAGCATAGAGATTGCTTAGAGGCTTTGCTTAATGGACTTTTCTAGGAATGGTGCCTATGCTCACCTTATGGTGGTTTAGTTGTTACTGGCACGGCAAGTTTGGGAATTGTTCGTGTCACTGTACCACTTAACTCCTCCAGTTATTCTTCTCTAACTTTCTGATGAAACTCCAAGTGTTTCCATGAAAGGATTATTTATAATTATAGTCCATAAATATGAACCAAAGATCACACACAAAAGGTTGTGAGACAAGTGAGCATGGATAAGTCAAGAGATTTTTTGTTTCATTTTATTTTCTGAGAATATAAGACTGGGAGCAATATATGCCTCAGTAGTCAGGGCAGGGTATCAGTTGATTGTTGTTTGTATATGATACTTGAATACATAGGCAGGAACATACCTAGAAAATTCACGGATGCATCCATTGCATGGATGTACCTATTACTTAAAGCTTAGTGTCTAAGATACCCTTTTGCCATAAGGAGGAAGGTAGTAATTCTTTTTCTCTGTCTTCAATAAAATTCAGGCTTTCAGACTATACAAAAAGAATCATATTTTTCCCAGTTGTTTGAGTGATTATGAAATGTATTTTCCATTATCTAGATCATTCAAACATCCTGCATTTATGTGGTGAAATTAAAGGGGAAGATTAGTCAGTGAATGTAAATTTATTCAGTCAACAGCACTTGAGTTTTATATCTATGTTAGTAGGTCTGCTACTAGCTACCAGATTTCTTTTTCTGTTGTGTTTTCTCAATAAAAGGAAACAAAATATTATGCTAGCTAATGATTACTTTAAAAGAAACCCAGAACTAGTTGATTATTAATACTAAATCAAGCAGCATTGCCTTTTAATTTCCACTGATGGGTTCATCCTTCAATGCATATAATCGGCATAGCTCCATAGTGGAGCTGTCCTAAATTCCATCAGCTGAGGACCTGAGTTATCATACATTATCAAGTAATGTATGACTTGCGTTATAATTGCTTCTTTAAATGAATAGAGACAACAGGAATTTTTTTCAGTTTGCCATGCAACTTGAGTTCAAGATATGAACTGAGCTCTGCTACAGACCACGTGGTACTTGCAAAGAAAATAAAAGAGGTGGCAGGGAACTGCACTCGGAAAGAGACTGCAAGTAATAAAACTAGTATGGTAAAGTAAAGCACAACTAGAAAATAAATTTGCTTTGAAGTTTCTACTCAAATGTCTCCTGGAATAAGGCAAATGATATGTAGCTAAGAGAAAAGAATAGAAAAGCATTAAAAATATGTCGGATTATTATTATTATTATTTTGAGGAACATTGATGGTTTTTAGTTACTTTGGCTTTGCATTTCTTTCATTTTGGTAGGTGAAAGATGGAATAGATGTTTTAGGATAGATTGCATTTACTCTGCTATTTTAGAGCAACTAAGTTATTCTGAATCTGGCGGAAACTGGCGAAGTGATCAGCAGAGGAAACTCCTCAAAGCATAACAAGCTGGTAGATGAAGCTGGTAATTGAGTTTCATGTAAAATGATTGATGTTTTTACTGCACAATGTGCTTGTATCCATCATGCAAGGGCTACTGAGCAAGGTAGCATGCAAGACCTGCCTAGAGGTTCTACAAATGGCTCTGATTCATAAGGAGAGGGACACGAGTAGGGGTTCACGTGCCCAACCA
>NW_009634112.1:64381-71421 GCF_000690535.1 Cariama cristata | reverse complement strand
CTTTCCCTTCCCGGGGTTCTCAGCCTGCTTTGGGAGGCAGCAGTTGAACAACAGCAGGTAGCAGCCCACTGTATGCAGTGGATACTCATGCCAGGTGTAACTAGTAAGAGTTCAGGGACCCTCTGTGGACAGCTGGGTTGTTCCCTCAGCAAGTTAGTGATGCTGTCTTGGCAGTGTTTCCCATCATCTACCAAGGAGTACAGCCATTCTGGTTTTCCTCCTTAAGCTTCTCCTGTTTGTATCTTCAATAGCACATTAATCTTTTCTGCTTCAGCATTTCAGTCTTGCCTGTGGAGTTACCCGCACCTTGAAGTTCTAACTCCCTCTCAGCAGCACTGCTTTCCACATTATAGGTCACCAGTTTTCACCTCTATTATTTTTTCATATAGATGTAACATTTTATTTGGTCAAACGGGCCACACTTACCCCTGCTCCAGATTTTTCAGTCCATATGTTCTGTTCTTACCTTCACTTATTCTGCTAGCCTTTGTTGGAGATACAAGGTGGCTGGGTTTGTTTTGATTTGTTTTTAACAAATGTTAAAAATTATTTCAAAACATTGATAAAAACACTGAAAAGGTTTGGCCATGGGGGAATCCCCTAAAATGCCATCAGGTCAATTGTGACTCCCCATTGATGGATTAAAAAGAAGCACTCAGCCCATTCTTAATGCTTTTAACATGTGCTATACTGTCACTGTGTGGCACTATTTTTAACCAGAGTGTTGTACTGTATCTTACATCTACAGAATTACTAGTAATCTCCATTGAGAATGAAATCAGGTTTGTCTGACATGACCTATTTCCTGTTAAACACATTGAATGACATGAATTCTTTTTCCTTTCTTTATTTCCTTCTTAGTTGACTCCTGCATCAACCGATTCATTATTTTACCCAAGACTGAGGTCAACCTTACTGACCTGGTGCTGCCTGTGTCATCCTGCCTGCCCTTTTTGAATATAGCACTCTTGTATTTCACGGGGATCTTCCTGGTCTTCCAAGATACATTAAAAACATGTGAGAGATTTTCTTCAGACAGCTCTTTAGGACTGTTTGGGGCCAAATCTATGGGCTGCCAGGTTTAAAGCACTTATCTGTAGTTGATGCTCTTTACCATCCTCCACAGTTACTAACATATTGTGAAGAAATTTGTCATCCTCAAGTGAAAAAAGTACTTTATCCTTTTTTATTCCAATATGGGATAGGAATATTTACAGAACATTCACCTCATCTGCATCACTAACAGCGTTATGTTCTTCAGAAAACTTTAACCATTGGAAGCTTTCTCAGATTTTTAAATACTTCAGAAATTATCTTCATATTAGTTACGTATCTCTCGGGTATAGAAATGTCTCTGATCCTTTTAGCTTCCCTTTATCTCTGATCATCATTGCTTTTTATATATATGGTGATTGCTATCCAGTCTCTTTTGTCTCTATTTCATTCCCTCTGAAGCAACATTGTACATGTGCAAAAAGAAACTGTATATATATATTTGAGTAAGGTATCCTTGGTCTGTTTTAATGTTGCCTTGAAGCACCCAAAGTCTTTACATTTTGCTGAAGGAAGGCAAAAATTTGAAAACTTTTGACCCGCAAGGGTTACTGCAGATCACTGAAGAGTGAAGAGTAAGTCTAGTCCACTGAATGTGAGTGGAAGGCATAAAGTCTATCAGAAGGGAAGGTAATGCTGTAGCTTGCCTGTAAGAGAGCCACTGTTGCTCCAACTTGGTGATTTTGGAGTAAGTTGCTTAGATTTTGCTTGGAGGGTGAGACAGCTACTGTTTCATTTATCTGCTTCATTAAATTTAGACTATATTTGTCTCTGTTTGCTTTTCTACTTGTGCTTGGAGTGTGTCTATCTGTGCTCTGTTTCACAGAGCCTGAAGTTTATTTGCCTGAGTTCGCTTTCCACTGCCTTTGGACTATGTTTGCACTGAGCTCTGTTTCATTCAGTCTGAACTTTATGGGCCCAAGTTTGTTCCACAGTATTTGGACTATGTTTGTTTTGCTTTCCAGAGCCGAGAATGTGGCTGTATATGGCTTGCCACTGCCCAGCAGAGTGTCTCTGTCTATATTGTGGTTAGCCTGAGTGTTCTCCTGTGCTAGTCTGGCCTTCGCTCGCCTGCCTGTTAGCATCTGCCTTGTGCCTTGCTTCTGGATTCAGCTGGTTTACAGTAAGGGGCAATCTGAGATAAACTGAGAGTGGTTTAAACTCTGGGTGGACTGTCAAGATCAGAGTAACCTATTTGCTGTTTCCCAAATGCCAGCATGGAAATCCTACCAAAATGCATTGTACCCTTGCAGACACATGGAAATGCATTTCAACACATTGTTATCTTTTCCAATGGAAATCAATGATTAAAGACTATGATGAAGAATGTCCTCTTTAAGCCCACTAATATAAATGAAGTTACTTGACATGAAATATTACATCAGCTCAAAATTTGTCCCAGCTCTGGTACAGACAAATCAAATTTATGTGTGGTCAGAGGGGGAGTCCCTACCAAATTCTTGGCCGAACACGGACATCCTCAGCTTGCCCTATCTTTAGTTAAAATAGAAAAGGAAAAAAATTAACCATATCCTGTAATTCTTACTTCTTAAGAATTATGTTAACTGGAAATGCAGGTGCTTTCTTATCTCTCCAAGATTATTAGCCCCCTTTTTAATTCTCTTATTTCCACTTTGCCTTTTTTCTTTTAACCTAAATCTGTTCTTCTGCATCTTAACTGGTGTGTTGCCTCAGTCATCACCTCTCCACGTCTTCTGGAGATAAGCATTTTGATACCAACACAAATGTCCTTTGAGGGTGCTGTCTAGAACAAGTTGCTTCAGGTAACTAGAAACAATTTCTTACCTATTCAAACAGCTGCTGTTTTCTTTTCACCCAAGATGAGCTGATCCATTGCAGCATACAGTGCTTTGTTGCATTTTGTTGTTTTATAAGTTATAAACTTCTATGATTTTGCTCATGTATGCGTTCAGGTAAGGCAATTATTTCTAGTGTGTTATCTGCCTTCTACTAAAGAAAGACAAGCCTCCAGAATGTGCCATCTCTGTGGATGTCTAGAAACAATTGGTCCTATCTAGTGACCAGGGGATGGATTAGTCAAAGCCTGTCTCAACACAACTATTTTTTGGTCTATAATCACAAAAAGGGTCATGTGATCGGTTTTATTTTAAGTAGATAAACACATTGGGAAGGCAAACTATCATATTGTTACCTTAACATTTGGATTTTGTTGATTTTGAGTAGTTGATATTTTTACTCTTCAGGGATAAAAGAAAGAATGGCCATAAATGAAAGGGGTTGTGAGTAGTATATGCATTATATAAAATTTGAAAGATTTTAATATATTAAATGCTAAAAATACACGTAGCAGTTGATAGATCTGAAACATTCACTGGTCTGATCTCTAGCAAGGTTTGGTGATCAGCTTGAGCTAGCTTGAGTCTGGAAAAAGATGGAAAATAAGAAGGACTGCATTGCATCCAGAGGGAAAAAAGAAAAACTGATTTTAGATTTTGAATGTGTTACTCTGGGGTAACACTTTTTCCTGTTATGGGAAACTGGTCATAGCAGTTGATAGATCTGAAACATTCACTGGTCTGATCTCTAGCAAGGTTTGGTGATCAGCTTGAGCTAGCTTGAGTCTGGAAAAAGATGGAAAATAAGAAGGACTGCATTGCATCCAGAGGGAAAAAAGAAAAACTGATTTTAGATTTTGAATGTGTTACTCTGGGGTAACACTTTTTCCTGTTACGGGAAACTGGTCGTTTCAAGGTAGGTCTTAAGTAGATTTATTGTAAGACACAATAAAAGTCCTATAGAAGTAGGTGAATGACAGTTTCCTCTTTAGAGAAAGGGGATGTGAATTCCTCCTGACTTCAAATGTCAGCTCAGCTAATAAAAAGCTGTTATTACTGTGATATCACAGCTCCTTTCTGCAGTTAGAAAAGCAATAGTTTTATCAGCCCTTAAAATTACACAAAGGGAAGTGGGAAAAAATGAACAGTAGCAAACGAGACAAGCAGTAAGAAGATTTTTTTTCGAAAGCTTTCTTCTGTTATGGAATTCCATGTACTTTTCCACTGCCATCATGAGCAGTTATCTGAAATCAAACTGGGAAGAGGTTGGACCAGAGCTGGATTGATCTGGCACACATGTGTTCGTGTCTCTTCTTGCCAGCATATTGACTGGCACTTATCCAGGGAAAGGATGGGCAGGGAATCCCATGTTGTATGTTGAGAGGAAAAGAGAAAGGACTAACCTCATCTTCAGGCTTAGGACCTACTTCTTCTCCTGTCCAAGACTCAGGATGCAGGACGTTATTTAAGAATATTTTCTTCAAGCTAGTGAACAGTCCAGATGACTTTGTTGCTCCACTCAGATGCCTAAATTAAGTATTGTGCTTAGTTATCTTCAGACTTCAGTAAAAAGAATCAGCCCTAGACAAGAGAATGGTGAAGAATGTCTAGTTTGGAAAACAATGATACTGGTGTTTAGCAATAATTAGCAATGCTGTACCTCAAATCTGGTTTTAACCACTTATCAAAGTGTGCTGCCACTGTATTCAGAACCTTTCTATATGGACATTTATCAAAGCTGTTTTCAAAATATGTCCCAAAATCTAGTTTTGTGTACACTTTTATCACTCTTTCTTACATGGGTGTTAACGATTCTTCCAATAATTTGGATTCTCAATCCTCATAGCACTGATTTTTTTCAGCCAAGAGTAAGATTTTAAGCACTTATTGACTAGGTAAGCCCAGTCCTACCTTCATTGCTGAGGTAACACTTCCACTGACATCAATTCAGCACATTTAATTTAGTAAAGGACCACTGGAATAGATTTAGTGGGCAGACAACCCTTAGCTAATTTTTTGAAGTATTTTGTCTTGGAATGAAAGTTAGCTCATTTATTTTTTCCAGGCTTGTAGCCAGCTTTAAAAAAAAAAAAAAATGATAGCGATGAGACTCTCCAAGAAATGACCAAACAAACTAGGAAATGTGGTGAGTACTATGGTTATACTCAGAGAAACATGCTATGGTGTTTGACTTCATGCTGAATCCAAAGGGGAGCAGAAAATCACTAGAGGTTGATATTTCATATATCCATCTTCTAAATAAAGCTACTGTGCAGCTGTGGTTGTAAAATAAAGATGCAGGCAATTTAGATGTGTTCTTAATGACATGTTAGGTGAAATATAGTGCATTGCTAGGATAACTAGGGCCAACACTATAGCTAGGTATTTCTACTTAGTCTTTTCTGTGGTTGAACTGGTGGCGTACACAGGTCTACGTCTGTTGTGCAGCCCGTGTGGAGCTACTGCAGAAGGCTGCTTATTCAGTGGATGCCACTAGCATAAACTTAATTGCACACAAAAACCACCAGAGAGATTAACCCCTTATCTGGTAACTGGCAAAACACCAGCAAACTATTAAAAATAAGGAACTGAGAGTCGGGTTGAAAGGGAGAAAAAGGAATGTTTGTGAGAATATGAAATACTTGCGCTTTGCATTTTAGTAGTTTCTGAAAGTCTTTTTCTGCAAAGTGCTTTACAAACACATATTAAGACATACTCCCTCACTGAGTGCTTAAAAAGCAAACAGAGACAAGAATATTATTTTATCCATTTTGCACAGAGGAACCAGGGGGATTAGCAGAGAGATCAAATGACCTACCCAAGAGCATGAAGAGGGTCTGAAAACATGGGCAGAATCTCCACTTCAGTGCCTCAGCCATGATATTTCTTCCTTAGTAGCTATGTTTTCTAATCAGACTTGGGAGTCTTTCCTTTTTAGCCTCAAAACCTCAGTAAAGATTTCACTGTGGATGTTTGCTATTTGACTGAAAAATCATTTAATTTCTGGTTTTCAAATAGAAAGCAAGTGCTGTCTAATGGTTTATGTATTAGGAGGATATTCTCATTTTCCACATGCTGTCTGGCTCTGGTTGCTGTTATGAGATGTTTAGACAATGCTCTTTGGAATAAAAAAAAAAAAAAAGAAAAAAAAATCAGAGGGGGCCAAACCTGTTGATAAGTTAGACCCGGTGCGATGTATTGCTTTTCCTCAATGTTTTCAATGGCAAGGAAACAGCAAGTTGCAAGAGTCTCTGCCTTACTGACCCTTGGCCAAAAGGCTCAGAGCTACAATTTGTTCTGCGGGAAGCTGAAGCTGGGAGACGCATACAAGAGCAGCCCCTGTAGACCAGCCAGGGGATCCATGTGCGACTTCTGCTCTCTCCCAACAGCCTTGGTATTTGCAGTTAAATGATTATTAGTTAGGAATTGCGGTTTCAGCAGGCAAAATCCCTTGGCCTAAGCAGAAAACAGTGGCTAAACATCAAACAAATGAGCAGCTGGGTTAAGAGTGTACACACAGCACATACATTAAATGGCAGTAACATACCGTATTCCTGTAGTTGGGTACCCATTCGGTACCCGTGGTAGTTTAATCTTACTTTTTCTCAGTGAGATCAAGTAGGTATCTTGGCTGAATAGATAGAAAGGAATAGCCTATACATTTTTGGATTTCACAGGAGGAGAAAAACCTTGAACTGCCTATTTCTGTTCCTTTTGTTTAATAATTTATTTTTATTACCACCTTTCTTTGTACTCTTAGACTTGAATAGCTATTGGTTGGGTTAGGTGAACTAATGGTCTAATAGGTCAGAGGATCAGAGACCTTCTGAAGGGCTAAGACCACCCACCCCTCTCCTTTCAGATCTCACAAATTTGAAAAAGCTATATTTCTTCAGGTTTTGGAAGGCTGTTTTTACAACTCCCAAAGCCAGGAAGGTACTCCTTCAATTGACACAGATTATGTTAAAAATCTATTGAAAAATTCTGAAGAACCTGAAACATTCAAATATTTTTTCTGTTGTTAAATCTGGTGTGTGCTGAATATATACTTTGATTGTGTTAATATAGATAGATAAGAGAAATGGTGAGAACGCCCCTTCCAACACATACACTGGCAAGGGTATTCAGAGTGCTATGCAAGCTAAACTCAAATCCTAGACAGTAAAATTC
>NW_009634112.1:32015-64350 GCF_000690535.1 Cariama cristata | reverse complement strand
CCTGCTGTTTGGAGCAGAATGGATTCAGTCTAACATTGTAGTCTAGGTTAATCTCAAATAATATTAGGTACCTACCTGTGGTACCTAATAGGAGTTTAGTCTCTGGAGAGAGAAAGACATATCTAGAGAGTTAATCTGTTCTGTCATACGGTGGTGTGTATGTAGCTCTATATTGACTTCACAGAAAACCTCTTTAAATGTCCATCATAAGACCTGAACAACATGATTTTTAAAATTCCAGCTTTAGAAATTTAGACAATTTCCTGTTCACCCATGGAAGTAGGGCTGAATCTTGTAGGTTTTGACTCTTCTTTTACTTCACCTGATGCCTCACATTCAAAAGAAAACTTAAATCTCTCAAATACAATTCTACACTTTACAAATGTTTTAGTTGCAGCAAGGATGCATCATTTTGATAGAGGGGAAATGATTTGCTTAGCTGTGAAGAAAAGAGGAAGACCAGCAGTGGTCTTGAGATAAGATGTGGGAAACCTATGACAGAGTTTTCAATTTCTTGATTTAGAGGGTCAGACATGCCCACATATCATAAAAACCTCTACTTGCTTCCCTCCCTCTGAATGAATTAAATATCAAATCCCAAATATTCGGCACTGAGAGGCTACAGGAACCACAATCACCCAAGACATACAGTTTCTTTGGCAAAGTAGTAGTGTAGCTGCATTTAGCCTTACCCATGTCGACTTGTTTAATTTATAAAACCAAAAATGTTTTGGTGTTCTTGAGACTTTGCCTACCTGCTTTCATATTTGCCATTTTTACTCATCATTAAACTAGGAGATACAGAACAAGTACAGATTTTCTGCTAGAACTAATCATTTACAGTAACAATTTTAAATACAAGAGAAACACATGCAAGTGTTAAGATCACACATGGGGGTAAGCTTTACTCCATCATATATTTAGGAATTTTTCCTGGAAATGGACAGACAAACGTAGCATGGAATTGTTGCTTTATAGCCTTCCCTGAGGCATCAGTAGGTCATAGCAGCTTCGTTTCCGCAGCATTCACAATTCCTTTCCTGACTCCCACTGGAGGACAGCAGATGACTTCATTGTCTTCAGTGGAGCATCAAATTCGCCACTGGCTCACCCAGTTAAGTACCTTAACCAGCAACTGCATGAGAGGGAAATCTGAGGGTACCTCCCACTGCTTTCCCCTCCCTGGCCACTTTTGGCAAGTAGCTGCTACTCTCTCCTACGCCTTGGGCAGAGTTGAGTACAGCAGTAATGAGGGTCTTACTTTCCTCTCAGCAGAGGTACCAAGTTAGCTCTGAGTGCAGAAAGGAAACAGGTTGTTACTGAACTCAAAAGTGATTGGAAATTCAGACTTCAGGAACAGATAACTGAAAAAGCAAGAAGGGGAGGCTTCTTGAACTTCCACACTGAATAATAAACATCACTGCTTGAAATAAATCACTTGATTATAGTATCATATTGTATTTTGTACCTTTTTTAGTCAGACATTATTACTCATAAACTAAATAATATGATCATTTTTTAAGAGCTGAGATCATGCCTAGAAATAAGTCCAAACATGACTAGACATTGTAATTCATTTTTTTCAAGGTTTTGCTAGCCAAGAGCCAACATCTGTACTGAAGTGGAAAGGATTTTAGAGGAGATGGGTTGTTTCTAAAGAAACTGGTGTGTTGTTTTCAGAATGCTACTGAAATTAAGTATGAGGATAACGACAGTCTCCTTTCTTTCAAAGAAGTCCATCAGTCCATGCTAGGGCTTTCCAGTGTGAAATCTTAGTAGGAGAATATGATTTATTTTAGCCATATTTTGTAAAAAAAGAGAAACAGAGCTACCTGGTGACTTTAAAGTGAGGTAAATTCTTCACAGTTAACTTTTTGGACCCAGAGGCCTTTCGCCGCACAGGATCTGCACTGCAGACAGCACCCCTCAGGCTTACTAACCCTAAGTGCAGTTGAGGTTTGGGTCATTTGTATGCCACTGAAATGCCTTTGTGGTGCACTATAGTGGTTTCCTTCAAAAAACACATAGACCTCCTGTTTCCCTCCGACCAGTACTGCTGGGTTTGGGACCGAACTGGACTTGTGCATGCACATCCAGGGGACTGGAGCTGATCCAGCTCCAGGTCTAGAGTAATTCTAACTCAGCCTTGGCTTTTCCAATATGTTTTTATAATCATGCTTAATTATGTGCATGAGAAAGAACTAATTATCGAAGTCCATAGCTTTCCTCCCCCAAGAAAATGTACCATAATTATTTTGCTTATTAGATTTTGTAAGCAATGCAACCATTGTTAACAGAAAAGGTACTAAATATAGAAAATATTATTTCCTTCTCCTGAGTATTTAGTATAACAATATAAGCATTGACCGTTGTGTACTTTGGTATTATTTTCCTTTCCTGCTTATAGTCCCTTCTCATGTTTCTCCATCATTTTAGGCCCCTAATAGGGATAGGATGAACCCATTGATGTCGGCACATGGAGGCCTGCTAGTAGCATGCCTTTGGTTTTAGTCTCCTAGCAGCAGCCATTCATGTTATGTGGGCTTTCTTTTTTGGGCATTGCCCACCCCTGAAACTGACTTCAGGCATTTTTCACTGCCTGTTCTGCATGAATAGCCACAGGCCTCTTGCCAATTGTCCCCCCTTCTTGAAAGCCAGCCTCAGCCAAAGGCCTTTTCAAGTGTGATCCCAGAGTGCCACACAGGCTTTCAGGGTATTGTTGTCGAGATGAGGGCCCTGCACTGGAAAGTGGGGTCAGAAGAGAAAGCACAATAAGGGGTGATGGAGGCTTCATGCAGTCCTCAGATGCTGGCCTGTTTATTAATTTACAAAACTAATGTCACTGTCTTTAGAGAAGAGATTGAGTGAAAAAGATGCCCTTTGAAGAGAAGAACTGCTTTTGATGCATTACCAAAACATTGCTCCCCTTATTAAATTGATTTTATGGAAGCAAGTACAGCTAATAAAAGTTCAGAAACACCAATAAAATATTGAAGGTCTGGACTCAGTGTTTTCTTTTTTTCCTCGTCATCTCGGACACAATTCATGTTAATGGGTTTTACAAGTTGTCCTCGGGCAAAAAAATCCTTAAATATAATGGGTGCAAATATCTGGTCTTCCTTATGCATGTCACACAAACAATTAGTCAAGACAGTACAATAGTGCAAGCCCTTTAACAGCACTCTTCCTCATACATAATGTAATGAAATATTCAAGCAGAATTTTTTTATCTTTCAGTGTTTAGGGGGGAACTACAAGGCTAGGGGTCCATGAATCTTGAATATAATATACACAAGTGGCTTGACTTGTGAAAAGATTCAAAGCTGGGCTTGAATGTTGCTCCTGCAGTCACTGTTGGTGAATTAGTAGATCTAAGCAAGCAGTTCTCTGATTTGCTAGTTCCTGTGAAATTAGATGGAGTCCTGGTGTCTAGTAGTATACCAGGTTTGCGTTGCAGGTTTTAATCTAAAACCAACCTGGGGAATAAAAATGTGTCTCCTTGACTACTTATTATTCTTCTTTCCCATACCTGGTCAAAAGAGATTTACAGTATCCCTTCACAGTCACATGCATGGTGGTTTGAGTTTGCTGACCACTTGCTGCTTCAAACTGGGAACTCCTTTCCATTGCTTTCCTTCCTCCTAAGAAAAAGACAGAGACGCCGCTCTCTCCATCTCTTTTCTTATTCAACTGTCTCATACTGCAGTTGAATCATGTTCTCTTACTGCCCTGCGAAACCAAACCAGGACAAGAGTCTCTATCCGTAGATGGCTTATCATTTCCACAAGTGGTTGTTGTCATGAACTGCCGGAGATATGTGATGACTATCACTGTGGATGCTACTTAGGATTGAATTTAGGGACTTCTGATGCCACAAGTATGAAACTCTACAGCTGGAACTAGACGACTGTCATTAGACTTGTATCCTTTGTAAGCTGGATGCAGAAGGAAGGCATTCCATTCTGACCAGTGGGTTACAGATGCAAGATTAGAAGTCAGTTTTAAACATGTGGCCATAAATGTGTGATTGAATTTTAAGTGCTTTCAATTAATGTAGATCAAAAGAGACTTTTGTAGTTGGACAGACTTTCAAAAGTACCAGACTTCAAGCATAAATCTGTCCAGTCTTCCTTTGTTTTTCATAACTTGTCTTGCCATGTTCGCTAATTATGGAAGGCATTTAGGACTTGCTCTGTCTCATCCAGTTTCTTCTCTCCTTTAGTGCTCCAGCAGTGAAGTCAGCAGTTTTACAATCCACTGCCTTGAACCTTGAAAGTCATTTATGGCCAGCAAGTGGGTATAAATTACTAACAGTAACATTTTAAGTCTAATCTGTATGCAAAGCAATGGAGATTGATCCGTGGAACAAAAATAGCTGTAATGTACTCACCTTCTTAGTAGCAGAAAATAATTCAAAGGATTGTTATCCCTTCTTTAAATGATACTGCAGGAGAAATAAGTTTATGATGAGGAAAGCTCTTACCTGAAAGCAAATACCAGAACATCATCCAGTATGATAAACATTGGTAACTTTTAATTACGTTTGTTTCAGTTTTTGACTACGCTGCAGACAGTACAGTTCACAGATTCATACAGGTTCAACATTAGTCTCCATGATTCTATCAAATACATGTCCTCAGACTAATATATTTGGTTATTAATATATACATTTGATTCATAAAAGTGTTTTTTTTTCCTGAGCAGAACACTGTAGTACCAATTTTGGTATATATATTGATAGCTGAATCGCTACAAATTATTTTTGTTTGAGTGAGATTTAGTGTATTTTCAAACACAGAATTCAATGAAGAATGAGGAGACTGGTTAGTAAATTATTCTGTGATTTTTTTTTTTAATAATGTCACATAATTTGTATTTGCAAATATCTGGTGTGAAGCTACTGCTTACCTTACTAAAAAGGTGTGAACAGCTTTTGCCTACATCGTCCTCTAATTAAAACTGGCTAATTTGAAAATGGCTCCTTGAATTATGTTTAAGAAGTCAGATTATCCAGCCTCTTACAGTGTTTTCATGACAAGCAGTATCAAAGTCAAGGTAGACAAACGGGCCAAATGTCTTCTTATAGCATTAAGTCATGTCTTTCTCCTCTTCTTAGTAAAGAATGTAAAAGTAAAATGTCACTAAGCTGACACTGCTTCAATCAAGGCTGAAAGCTACTAAATGCATCTGAAGATTTTGTATAAACACAGCATCTTTGCAAAAAAAGCATACCTTGAGTGCAGTAGTAGGTGTCAAACAGCTCTGCAGCCTGTGGTGAGAAATCCAATAGTCTCAACCAATTTGGGACTTGCCTGTACAAGACCTGTTTATTTTGGCTGTGGGTGGAGGAGAGGATTTGTCCTCCATATATAAACAACCACAGATAATAGGATGTCAATAGACATATTTCAATATTTACCTTTTAGAAATTAATCAAATTAACCACAGTACAAATACTGAGATAGAAATATGGCAAGTACTAGTAAACTTCTCATGAATAGTTTTTCTTTTCCTTTCTTATGAACAGCAATAAGTGGTTAGAGTACCCAGGAAAGCTACTCTGGCAAACCTGGCACTCTCATGGCAGGAATAAGCAGAGTCATGACCAGGTCAAGAAAATCTCCAGTGTGGGGAGAGGTTTTAGGATGGCCTAGAGGCACTAAGGGATAAAAAAAAGTGTCTGGTAAATATAGGGACATGAGTAATTCTCAAAAGAAGTTCAGCATTTTGGTTCAGATAACAAGTTAAATAGACCATCTGAAGTTCTCTGAATCTCACCGAGGTACAACTCAAGCAGCAATCTTATGAGAACAAGGCTTCAAGTGACATTTCAAACTTCTGCTTCTGGTCCATTTGAAAATTAAACCAGAAGTGTAAGAATGAAATACTTCCTTTAAAAAACAAGTATGCGTTATAATTAACTGAGTTTCAAATTGGTTAACTTTGAGTTTAGGTGTGATTTTGGACCATTTTATGCTTATTTTAAACCATTATCTGTTCTCTAAATAGTTGGGGTTTTTTTTGAGCTATCTGGGCAATATCCGTGTCAGATTCCAAAGCAGTACAGCATGGGGTTAGCATTAAATGGAGTTAGCAATGTGAATTTCCACATCCTTTTATTTTTTCTCTGTTTGGAGCTCTCTTACTTCCTTCACAGCTATTTATCATCTGAAGGAAAAAGGAAAGGAGAGAATGGGCAAGTCAAAATAAATTTTTAGAAAAAAGATAAACAAATCTGTCTTTCTTAGATACTGTTTTCTTTTCACTCCACAAAATAGATGAACTGCCTGAGAAAGTTAGGTTAAATGAAGACTAACGACATTGTGATAACTGTGGACAGAGACTTCAAACAAAATGGTCAAGCTATGAGGAAAAGACACTGATGGTATTTTGCAGTGGAAAGAATATGGTGTTGCTGTGTTAGGTTTTGGAGACCACATGAGATCCTTCTGCAACACTCTCTAAGGATGCTGGTTTTGTTAATTTAACGCTATGTTATTGTATCCTTGAAGTAATGAATGTGTAATCTCTTGTGAATGGGGAATGTCCAGGTAATATCACAATACATAGCCTTGTTGCAGATATGAACTAGTTGCTTCTCCACTTGTAGATAATCTGGCACAAGATTGCAATGTCTTAAACTGCTTGTAGCATTTGTCTGTCTGTCTCTCTGTCTTTTTTCAGCATTTTTAGAAAGGCTTATCATTTTAGCATATGACTTTTGGAAAGGTTCAGTTTCCCAATAAAGCTAAAGAGATTGATGGATTTTCAGAGGGAAATCTGGCTCTATATCTTGCAGTGGGAGGTCATGGATATAGACTGGTCTGTAAAATCAGGCTGTCATTTAGCTGCCCAAATAACAGCTGTACTGTTTTAAAATCTTTATCTCAATTGTAATGGCTGGGAGCCTGAAAAAAAAAATCTTAATTCTGCTTTTGAGTCCCTTCAATGTGCATCGCTGCTTCTACTTATGGGAGTCATCTACTGAGTCCTGTCTGCGTCCTTCTGTTTCTTAGTCAGCAGGAGTTCCTGAGCATGGATCTGCAGAGAGACTTGAGCAGAGTTTTGTTACCTCAGAATCCCTTAAGCATGAATTGATTTCTCCTGTCATTCCTTGAAACTACTGCAGCAAGCTGCTTCATCTCAAAGAGACTTTGAGTTCTAATTTTTCTTTTGCAGACTAGTCTGAAATGTCCAGAAGATCTGTGGGGATGGAAGTATTCTGAAGGAGGAAGGTATGGTTTCATTAATATCCAGCTTTAGCAGGTCAAAATGTTTCAGAAAAATACACTAATTTTGACAGGATTTGGACTTTAAACTTCAGGTTTGGTTCTGACCAGGGAGAAATAGTCATCTGACATGTAAACCTGTGGGATTTTTTAAGACAATACAATTTAATTTTGAAAATGTTTGGAAAATTTTGGTTTTATTTTGCTGCAAAACAAAAACAACGTCAGGGATTCAGAACTAGTATAGAAGCAAATTTGTCATTCACTGGCTATTTTTTTGAAAATTGTAAACACATAAACCAAAGAATCCATCTGATTACCTTGGTATTACTGCTATCTTCCTAGTTCTTCCGCTCTGAAAGTATGACTGATCTGTAAAGCTTTAAATGGTAATAAAGTGTTAGGAATAGGATTTCTGTGTGGTCCCTGTGCCAGCATCAGAGAAAAGATCCAATACAGCTAATCTGTTCAAGTTTAATGAATGTCCTGCTGACTTTTAAGGGAGCTGGCTGCCTGACTACCCTCTGAGACTTAAAAAATCTCCTCCTAGTTTTGTAGAATTTTGTCAGGAAACCAGATTGAGTGAGCCCATATACAAAATGCCATTGCCGTTCCTACAGGTTTCCACAAGACATTTGACCCCTCCCCTCCCTTCCTTTCTTCTTTTTATACCTCTCTGGAATGCAGATATTTGGGTTAATTTTCTCCAGCTGTCACTGAGTCTCACAGGAAAATGACCTCGCAGAGTGACCACTTCCCCTACTCCTTGACTTAAGTAGATTTTTTTCTTTTGGAGCTTTCACCACATCATCCACATCACTGTCTGGTGTCTTTCATGAGTCAGGAAAAAAGCAGAAAAAAATTTCCACCCTTGAGGAAAAAAAAAAGGGAGCCAAATCAGATCGGTTTGGATAGGTTTTATCAATTTACATTGCTATTTCAGATCAGTTAGTCTAGCAGAAAGTTAACATTACCCATTCCCACTAAAGAGTAGGGAGATATTAGCATTTGGATATCTTCCTTATAGGAATGTTTTTCAGCATGCAATTAGTTGATTCATTTAGTAATGACAGCAGTCTCAGCAAATTTGAGAATCAGACTTCTTTATTCTTAGGTTCTTTTAAATATACTATCCAGAGGGGAAAATGTTACTGCAGAAACTATGTTTCAAGTTTAGTTTTCTGAAGTGGCACTGTGAGGAAAAAAAAAAAAAAAAATCAACCAAACACATTAAGAAAACAACAAAATACTGTATGATATATACCTATGGCTTATGAAATATGGAAATGAGATGCATATGCCTAAAAAGCTAATGGTTTATTAAGTACCATGATAAAAATAAGGACATACATAAGAAGAAAATTGCAATGTATTTTTTGTTGGCTTCACTCACTCCTGAGATAAATTACGTTGTATCATCTGTTTCATTCCTGCAAGGAATTTTAAATCAATGGGCTATCCAAGGGTGTAACGTTAAGCATGTGCATCAGTCTTTGCAGAATCAGGAACTCCCACTTCTTCATGAAGGTACTTAGGGCAGCCCCTGCATTTTCATTCTCAAAGTGAAGTTCTGCAGCTCTCAAAAACAGGACTGAAGTTTTAGTTTGCTATGCATCTCTTACTTGACCTTTTTGTAGTACCTTTTGTTAAGCATGACTTTCCTCTTCCTGTGAGTGCCGCCTCAGATATCACAAATGGCTGGTTAATAAGGCTTGTAGAATCCCAAGGATTTCCAACCATAATTTTTCCCTACTGGTGTTCTTTATTGCCTTACACTTCAATACCTTTTTATACTTTGAGTTTACCCTGTCTTCTACCCTGAGTTTGAAGTATCTGAGTGAGAAGAAGAGAAGGATGGGGATTGCAAGGAGACTGCAACCTTTGCTACGCCAGCAAATGAAATTTCTGTGATCTCTCTAACGGCTGCATTTACATCTGTTGAGTCTGAAAGTACTGCACTCCCCTGCTGTTTGAAAGTGATGTAGAGCAATTGCACACTGTAATAGCTCTTCATATTCTCTGTCTTACGTTTTGAATCAGTAGCCCAAAAGCTTGACATTTTCTGTAGCGATTTGGGAAGTTTCCTCCAGGAGATTTTAATGAACATGTTCTTTTTGAGCGTCTTTGTGTTATATGAGTGCTATATTAAGACTGATCAAGGTAAGCAGGTTGTAGCTGTGGTTCATTTCTCTAATATTGCAAAGCTTCTATCACCAAAGTTTTTTGTAGCATAGACTTTTGAATTGTTTCATTTTAGAATTTTGAGATTGATTACTTGGGATTGGCCAACAATTTAGGCATCTTAGAAAGAAATTCAAGATTTTCATGGTTAGTGGTGTATCTGGTATAAATATATGCTTAATAAAGTCAAGTTTTAAAGCAGATTAGTCTTGTGCAGTGAGAAGATTTTGGGCTTTTCTGTCACACGTGCAGCATATAAGCCTGGCAGAGAAATGAGGTCACATATTGGAAAGAGCGGGCCTCAGGTGCAAAGGGCTAAGCATGGGTTATAGAGGTCATTATGGCATGAACCTGGTACGTAGCCTCATGGAGATGGGGTGAAAGGGGCTGGGGCTAGAAAATCATGAGATTTGATCGTGTCTCAAAGGCTATTATGAAGGGACTGAATTGAGGTTCACAGGTGAGCAAAATTGTTGTGTAACTGCTGAATGCTTGGGTTTATAACCCTGTTGATGGTCCTTAGGTTTGCATACAAACTATGAATCGTTAGTCTTCCAATATATTTGTGGCTATACATTGCAGGGATGCCTCAGCCTTAAATGGAATCATCCTAGTTTGTGATGGGGTTGTATATTCCTCCTCCCCCTAGACCCTGACCACGGTAATGGATGGGAAAAATAGCTTTGTTTGATAATGCACTCAGCTGGATCACAGCTAGTTATGCAAGCTCACCAGCTGATGTGTGATTTCAGCACTGCTGCTCGGGTTCCCTGTGTGGCCAGATGTGCTGCCTCAGCTGCTGCTGATTCAGGTTACTGTTCCCATCTATCCCAAGCGCTTCTCTCCATTATTCCCTTAACCTCCCAGCCAGAAGGAGATTCTGCCAAAAGATGTGTCAAATCTGAGGAACTGGAAAGGAGGAGGGATGGTGACACAATCACTGTAAGAATGTGAAAGCTCACAACCTCTTAACCGGCATTCGCCATGGCCTGAACAGTGTGTCCAACTGGGCCTTTAGAGGTGCTCAATCATATGCTGAACGCACTTGCTAGAGATCCCATCTTAGCTGGAGTTGTAAGGGCAGCACTGCAACTTGTGATCCTGCCACCGCTTGAAAAGTGAAGTGACCATGTTAACGAGATTGTAATTTGGGAATAAGTGAGTAGGAAAATAGTTCAAAATTGCATGCAACATTCTTTCACTTGCATGTATACCGAATAGGCTTGACTTTATGAACAATCCCATTTATTTCAATGGAAATTCTTTCAGAATAAGCTTTGGCTGAGATGAATAAAAATTATGGCATCTTTTCCTAAATGATTCCTTTTTGCATAAGCTGAATTTTTACAGCTAAAACCTTTGGAATTTAAGAAATCTGATACACAGATTTCCTGAGTCCTTTTAGCTTTAATCACAGAAGTAAAGGAGAATGGTCCTAATGGTATAATAGTCTTATATCCATGTCCTGTTCCAAATGTTTTCTTTACACAGGATGGAAAACGCTGCTCTTAATAATGACGTTAATAATATGGATGACAGATGTAATAACTATTTTCTTGGAATTAGTATCTGTGGATATTATGGCTCAATTACTTTGCTTCACATCTCAAAGAGAGGCACACAATTTCCAACTTGGAGACTTTTTAAAGATCAGTCTATATAAAAACAAGTGGTCTTAGTAATCTGTTTAATCTAGAAGGTGAATACTGTCCATCTTGTGTTTATGAAATGAAAATGGGTTCTTTTGGGCTGACATATATATATATAATTACATAAACATCTCCCTATCAACTCTAGATGGATTCTTTGCATTTCAAACTCTAGAAATTCTAGGAGGAAAAGAGGGGATGAACCAGAGAATGAATACCATATTCCAACTGATAAGTGTTTCCTCACATGTATCTGTTTCAGGAAAAGACTTCAGCATATGTTTAACTTTAAGCATGTGCTCAGGTCTCACTGGATTTAAACATGCACTGATCGAGGATGCTTTCTTAAATAGAAGCAATATGTGTCCCAGTGAAGTCAACTTGATTTGCCATCCATTCCTCTCCTTTACATATACATATAGGTGATTTCAACAGGCATCTGTAGAAAAAGGGAAAGCTGAGGTCTTTAGAGCAACTCCTGCCTCCAAAATGGATTTCGTTCTTTGTGATACAAGGTGTGCTCTTTCCAGTGTCAAAACTTTTTCCTATCAAAATAAACACAATGTAGCATAATGGGGCTGCAGTCTTCTTTTGTAGTCTACGGGAAAATAATAAATGTCTTACTGTGGTATATTTTGTACTATCCCTTTTTTTCCCATCTTTACCATCTGACCACTGTCTCTAAAGACCAAGTAGTTCTGGCTGCACAAATACAAGAGAAGTTGCTTTATTATGAAATGGGAGAATAAAAGGTGTTGAGAGTGACTAGGTCATATTCATGTTAGTCTCCTGTATTTAGACTCCTTTCAGCTTAGTTTTTGGTGACAAACTGCACAGCTGTAACGCCTTACGTTTACCAGCCTGCATATATGAAAGATGTGTAATGTTAACTAAGCCCTTTCCCGTCCCTCATGGAAGACCACCCTGCCTGCAAAATCTCCAGAGGAAAACACGGCATGTCCTGATCAGAAACTGCCTTTGTTGGCAGAAATGCAGTATGTTGCATTAACCAAAACAGTATTTTTAAAAACATTTTTGATGGTGGCTGCTTTTTATTTAAAAATTCATTTTGCTTGTGTAAACGGATCTCATTTGGTCTTTACGTCCCGACATCACAGGACCATCTGAAAACCTTGTTTACATTTAGCAGTGGAAATTGTTTCAAGCCTTGCACAAAACCTTCAAAACCTGATATGCTCAGGGCAGAAAAAAGACTGGATTCTCCTCAGCAGTCCCCTAGACAGCAATTTTCTCTGGGACAACCTTTCTGGTGAGGAAAGTTACTTAATCTTTCCTCCCCACTGACAGTGCAGTTTTTCTACCGAGTAGGAGCTGTTATTAAGCAAAAGTCACTTTCCAAACTTGTTCTGCTTCTCTCATATTGGCTTCTCTGTGCCTTCACTTGTTGCTGTGTATTCCCCAGCTCCTTGACGGTCAGCTTATCAATACACCTCACTTGATTTCTGAACACTGAGTAAGGCAGCCCCCAACAGCTGCAATTACCATAGAAATAGTAAAAATCATATTGTGCTGAACACAGCCATTTACTTACTAGCTGTGGACACAACTGTGGCAACACCATTTCAGCTCTAATTGTACGCATAAAGGGAAAGCCTGGGATAATTGACTCCAGGGGAGTCACTTTAAACTGACTAGGGCAAAATTGTGTTTAGAAACTGGCCCTGGGAAACTCTTACCGGCACCACCAATATGGTCGGAGGACATAACAAACATACCTAAACACTATCCTTCTTGTTCCTCCTTGAATCACGGGTATGAAGCTTCTTGCTTCAACTGTTACTCTCTATACATGTCAGCACAGCATAAAACACACTGTCTAGACTGTCTACTTGAGCTTGCAAGGTGCAAGATTTGTAGAACTAAACCTTTCTCTCTTTAACACCATTTCAGCAGTGTAATTTCACCCATATAAATAAGACAGTTCCTGATTTACCTCGGAATAACCTCAGGGACACTTGGCTAATCTCAGGGTGTTGGGTTGAATCCTATGCTAGGAAACTATAGGTTGAGTTAGTGTTCTCTGATGAGTGATTTACAAATCGGAAAGGTCTGAACTGCAAAGCTAGTGGTGACAATGAACTACTGCTTTGCTGTGTCCTGGTTTTCCCAAGTGTGAGATGGTTGTAATTATGTTAATTTACCTGTCTTGAATACTGTGACAAGTAAATTGCAGGAGGGCTTATAAAGAGGTATCAAATATGTGGTTCTAGATGTGAAATCTCTAGGTTTAGACAGCTACTTTTTGTAGGTCCCAGGAGAAGCATCTATCTTTTCATGTCCACCAGTCAGTCCTTAATTCCAGAGTGCATGAAGTAGTGACCACCCTACATCAAAATCTTGACTTTGTTTTATGCATCTCTCTAGTATTTTTCCCACTGACCATAGTGAGATGCAGCACTCTCATCTCTCTAATCCCAAAACTTCTCTGCAAGAAAGGTAAATATTACTCTCTGCGTTTTGCAGATGGAAAAACTGAGCAAAGAGGTTAAATGACATAGTCTAATAATAGACAGAGATAACAAGCATGGGAACAATATGTATGGGCAGAAATTTCAGGCCTCTGGAAGCGTTCAGGATCACCATGTAAATTCAGCTACAGGCTAAATGCTGCATTCATGTGCATCTAGAAGTGTCTGCTTTCCTGTGTATCTCCTTATAATGTGATGTATGCTCTCACAAAGCCAGGTGCAGATGTCATTACGGTAATAATGTTATGGAGCTTTATTACAACATATTTGCCACTCTGATACTAATCCATGCAAGCGTCCATGGAATAACACCCCAACTTTTCTTTCTTATTGTATGTAATCCCCCACTCTTCCTGGGACCAGTTTCTGGACATATAGAGAAGGCAGCTGGTATCTCACCTTACTCTTCCATCAATGTATGTCTTCAGTGGGAATAGAAGGACCAAATTCTGCCAAGTTTCTTAATAATTTTCTGGACCGTGAGGGTTTGGGGCTTTGTTTTAGTGGTGGTGGTTGTGGTGATTTTCAGAAAGGCTTATGGGTCATCTTCATATCTTTCTGTGTGCAAAGTACAAGGGATTTTTTCCATTTTGAAAACAATCATATGTATTTATTTAATCTATTTCCTGTGGTAATGTCATGTACCAATGAAGCTAAAGACAAAGAATCAGTGCTGAGATGACGTTCAGTCACTTACTGTATTTGGAAAATAGGAGGAATAAAATTTCATTAGCTTAACACAGTCTGTTAGGTCCCATACTTTTACCGCCAAAGGTCTTCCTGTTTCCTTGTATTTTGATAAAATGGCTGATATGCTGCTAAATTGCTGGGAAAGTTAGGAATAACATTAATTTAATGAGAGAGTTACATTAAAAATACTTTGTAGAGCTGGACTGCTGCTTTTTTAACTGCTTGGCATTTTGGGTCTTGGTTTCTGTAGCCATGCAGCATATGAATCAGAGAGAACCCACCCTGTGCTTTGGCATAACTCTTAAAGCACTGACAGTTCCTCTTTCTTCAGCAGTAATTAAACAAGTAAAAACTGGTTACTTTGGTTAGCAGATATAAATGTGGAAAATATTCACAAATACATATCACTGGGTGTGTGTGTCTAAGGAATCTGGATGAGCTGTGGTTGGACTCTCCTTTCCCACATACTTACAACAAAGGTGCTTTATCCAACAAAGCAATCTGGCCAAGGTCTTTTATTTCAGCTAATTCATGTTGTCTTTTTCTTTGTAAGACTTGAAGGTTTGCTGATAATGCAGTTCAGTGCAACCCTTAACAACAGGAGGCACTGTTGGGGATAGGACTCAGCAAGAGGAAAAATCAGTCAAAACGAGGATGACACAGTCTCATAGAACTAAGGCCCAACCTTTCCTTAATTTTCTGCACTGATTTGACTCTTCCAGTTAGCTCTGCAATTTGCACAGCTCTCAGTTTGACAGCAATTGTAACACTATTTGAAAAAGTAGCAAAATTTCAAAGCAAAAATTGCTTTGAAAAAGCAATTGAAAAAGTAGCTCTCACTAAAATAAATTCTCCAGTAAATAACCAGTATAGTGGTGTAAATGTGTTCATCATGGCACTGGAGAGGTCGTATCCTCTGACTGCAGAGGTAGACATATTTAAAAACAGAGCTAAAATGAATGCAGACAAACCCTAACTGACTGTTTAAATAACCACTTCTTTTGGGAGGAGGTATGAGCTAATGATACAGCATTAGCGGTGTTTCAAGAGCAGTGTGCTTAGTTATGACTTTGTTGGAGGCTCCATTTATGGCCATAGATGGAACAAAAACACTCCCTCTGCCTCAGTGACCCCTATGTAAAGCGTGAATAGTCAAACCAGAGTTTATAAATCCAGAAATCCTTCATGTGATGATACTTCATGATCACCTTCGTTACCCACTCTATTGTTCAGGCTACAGAACTCCCTTGGATTAACTCCTGTCAGAAATAATGCAGATATTTAGGAAAAATATACTATACTGATCTTAACGTTTCTGCTACAACACTTGATAAGTTGACCTATATCTAAAATAGTAACGTGATCATAACCCTGATCTAAAGGAGGCAGGCTGAGACCCCATATAATGTAATATTGCAGCAGTCAATACTGAGGTGAGGAGGAAACAGGGCCTAATACTTAATAATTGAAATGCAGGCTCACCTTTTTAGTCTACAGCTGTTTCACTTCAAATTCCAGGTCTACCTATGACCGCTACGTTGATGATCTGCCTACTGCATTTTCTGTTTCCCATATTTATTTTCCCTTAACTTTCTTTTTAAGTTGATAATGGCGTTTCCTGATTTTGTATTTTTCAGTTCATCTTGTGGCTCTTTTCCTAATGTCTACTTTTAAAACTGTCGGTGCAACTGGCACCTTATCCACATACAGGTTCTAGGGATCCTGCCCACCCCTGGGCAGGGCAAAGGCAATGGCAGAGGAGGATGAAGTTGCTCAGCACATTAGCAGGAAAGGCACTTCAGACTTCTTATCCAGTGATTCAAAAGTTTGTTGAAAGCAGTAGGAGTTTCTTTGTTGAATTCAGCAGACTTTAGACCTAGTAGTCCTAGACTAAGTAAGGACAGTTTTAGTCTTGTTTATTTTCAACAAAATAACTTCAGTTTATTCCTGTAGGCTATTTAATTTTTCTCAAGTTACTCAATTCATATTCACCTCCTGCAGGGTTCTCTTTTCTCACTACTGTTTATTACACACAGAAAAGTTGCCTCTCCTCTAATTTACCCCCGTGGTACAACTCCACTGACTAGAGAGGAGAAATTCCTGCTTTATACCAAAATAAGCAAAAGGAGAATTGGTGCCAGATTTTAACTTTGGTGAGCAGCTTGCTTCTCTTTGCCTGGAATCATCCAGCGATACCACAGCTGGGAGCTATAGTCAGACATCCAAATATAACAAATATTTCTGGGTTTGCATATTACACTTTCCTCCCTCTCAGATTCAGGCCGGGAGGAAGAGGAAGATTATGAAAGAAAATGTATGCATGAATATTTTAGCAATCTGCTGTGTTAGGAAGGAAAAAATGTAAAGAGCAGATGACTGATTCATGGTGTTTTGGTTGAAAATATTGTAGCTTTTAAACATTGCCTCAGTGTAGTCAGGGTGCTTACAGTAAATATATTTCACACCAGATGTGGTCTCAAATGTACACGACTTAGAATTTTCCTGCACACAGTAACTGTCAGTTCTGGGAGCCTGAGGATCCCCAGTTTTCAAAAAGACCGTTCCTGTTGTAGCTGTCCTGTCCAAGGAGTGCCAGCAAAATGAACACAAGGGTTGGGGAGGCTGCTGACCCCTAAAAATCTCAAGCTTCAAATAGTCTATAAAACATAGATGCCAGTGTTCTGCTTCCAGGAGCTGAATAATGCCTTTTGTTCCCTAACCACATGTCTTTGCATTAGGAGGAGCGGGCACCATTAGAAGAGGTGATCTTCCATCGACCCCATAACATGCAAGCTCAGCAGATGCAGAAAGGCCCATAGGACGTTTTCTTTCTCAAATGGGTAATACACGCATTGGGTATGTTATAGAGTGCAGGAATAGAATGGGGCTTCTGATTCCAGCTGAAAAGCCAGCAACTTGCCTCTGTGAAATCCCTGAATGTGATTTGGGCCAGATAGATACATGTGTTATGATTTCTGTCATTCACCTAGTGCCATACATACTCATGATTTCTTGAAAGAATTAAAAGAAGTAAAAAAAGGTTACTGTTGATGACTTGGATGTGAATATTCAGTTATAGAAAGATGCTGAGTATAGAGAAATATTTTGAGTACATTAGTATCAGCAGAGTATTTTGCCAAAAGTATATTACTTTTGGAACTGTAGCTGGAATTGTACTTCAATGGGGAAAATAGGAAGCTGAGCTCATGCACGTGAATGGGCAGCTCCAGTGAGACTTGTTAAGGAGTCTATGTGGAAGAACTACTGCAAATATAGGGCTCATTCTGTGTATCTGTGCAGACCTTATTTAAATGTTTGTGATGTGAGAATTTAAGGAATAAAGGAGCATTATTTCATACTACTTAGAATATAAATACCACTTTTTCTGCCAGCAGGACTGAGACAGTTCACAGCAGTGCCTCAATTAGCACCTTCTTTCCTAAGCTGTGCCTAAGCTGCAGTCAGATGTGTCATTGCAATATGCACTGCTTTAGCTAACACGGCTTTTGGTAGCAGGAAAGCTCCAACACCTTGGGCTTTGGGTAAGCTACAAATGATATTACCTACCTGAAACCATGAGCAAATATTTGCCTATTTGACAGCTGAAGCTTGTGGTACTCTGACTCTGACCTCATCGCTTTCAGCACTCAAATCTAGTTTACAGCTAGTCTGAGATACCTACACGTGTAACGGTCGTGCCTTGCTGTCACCATGTGAGTAGATAGTCCGGAGACTTTGCATCATTCGGTGACAAGAATCGAGCTCAAACCTAGATGGGAGCCTTTGCTGCCTAGGTCTCAAGAGGCAAATTTGTGTTGCTGGGTCTCTACAAAGTTATACAAACGGCAGGATTTAATCATGTCTGAATGTAGTTTTGGGTAACTAGGTAATTGACGTAATACTGATGGCAATATGTTGGCTGGTGAAGACCACAATAAACTGTGCATGTCAGCTAATCATGATTAAACACTGATGAGGCCAGGCTAAAACTGCACTTAGCTGACATGTGCTGAATGCTATTTGTTCTTGTCTACACCGATTCACATTGCATTCAATACAACACAATATAGATAAGCCCTTTGGGGAAAGTGTAGCTCTGGTCAGGCCTCAGTGTTCCCTGACTGGCCAACAGCTGCTCAGAGCAGTTTTATAAAGGGACCACTTACCCATCCTTTGATGGAGAGATAAGCCACTGTAATGTAATTACAACCAAGGAGATGGGAGAGGGCAAAGAAAAAAATATGCCAATCATGAAGGGGGTACATGGAGAGCCTCAGATTCCTTCTAACCTAAACATTGTGGCAAGGAAAGAAGTCTTAATTAGGAAACGTGTAGGCATAGAACAGGAGCCCATCCTAAATGAATTGGGGTGTGATGAGCATAAAGAAAATGCTTTTTAAAAAGATCTTTGACTCCCACTGAGTGCTTGTTTCTTAGACTTCCTTGCCTAATAATGTCAGCATTTAAATGGCCCCAACTCCCAAATAACAAGGCTTTGAAGTTAACACCTCATTGAGGTATAGAGTTCATACGTTTGCTATTCCTATTATTTGGCTAGAAACCGTTTTCTGCATGGCTAGCTTAATAGGGCAACAGAATATTAAGTTGTATAGGGATTGAGAAAGCTATTCACACAAAGGAAAGAGCTACAGACTTCATGTGTTTGAACAGAACCTGACAATTAAGAGAAAAGAGCAAAAATCTGGGAAGTGCCCTGAATCGCATAATTGCATGAAATTTTTTCATATCTGTGATATTTCCAGTGGCCAGGCACAAACACAAGGGATTTCAGACTTGGACTGCGTTAGGGGGTTGTAGTTGTAATTAAAAGAAGAAAGGAGGTGGGGTTTTTCCATCCTCCTAAAGTTTTAAAGCTTCAGAAAGTATTCTATTCTTTAGCAGGACAAAATCAAGATGTTTGGGAATTTTTCAATGAAAAAGACAAGAACATGCTGAAAAATGATCTGGTGCTGGTTGGACCAGTTACTTAGGGGATGGATGATCCAGACTCAAGTCTACCTCTGTTGTTTTCCAGCATTACAGATGAATGCCTTAGCCACCAGGCTACCAGCTATTTTAGAACATTTTGGGGGGGGTTGGACTCAGCATAGAGCAGAGTTCTGAGAAAGACGTCTTCAAATTGTATCTTGTTGAATATATTCAACCAATATACACCAATAAAATGGCTTTTCATTCATTTGCATTTTTTAACACAGTAATTAACAGTTGTCTCTACATCTGATAATATGCTGTGGCAGAATAATTAGCACCACCCCAAAACAACTATTCTGTATCATCATTATCTGTATCATAGAAAAGCCTAGAGGCTGCAGAAAAAGAGAGGGATCTTTGATGTTTACTGTCATGTGGTAGATGTTTTCTTACCCTAAATAATACATGAATAATCTAAACTATGCAACAGAGAGAGTAAATTATGTTATTAGGCTCATTTTCACAGGTAGGGGACTGAGTGATAACACGACTTGGTCAAGGCCATACAGGAAACTTTGTGGTGCTGGGATTAAACAAACTTGGCAGGGTGTCCCAGACTTTGACCACAAGTAAAGCCACCCATCTCCTCTACGTATGCCTTACAGAGCATAAATTAGACATTAGAATGATTACAGAAGTTGAAATGGTTTAGAAAAGATCCGCTTGTTCCAGTACCCATCTGAATAACAGCTTCTACATTTTCTTTCTTATGGTATTTACAGTTTAGAAACTGCTGGCTGTAAAATTTTCTGGTGTCTGGGATTCAAGAGATTTCTTGTCATTTATGTCACTCTAATTAACTTAGGCTAAGCTTATGCTTCAGTTTATTTCTCTGAGTACAAAAGTACCTACCTCCTCCAGGCTTCAGTTAATGAAGGATTCCATCTTCATTCCTACCCAGTATAATTACTTCACATCTATACTACTGTAAATATCATCATGACTCAGTCCAATCTTTATAGCCCCTTATCCCATAGCAAAAGACATATTAGGTATTCAGTTACAAGCAACTGGCATCCATGCTTAAATTAGACAATTATTATGGGTATGCAACAGGAAGAATCTTCTGCAAAAATATCTTTTTTATTCCGTGAGCCCTCTTAGGGCTTGGAAAGCAGATTGAAGGCAATTTCATCTGTTTATATTAACTTACTGCTAAGAATGAATCACAGTTTCCGCACAAATCCACTGAAGTGTTAATAGCATCTGTTCATTTTATAGTAAGTGATAGATTTAAAAATGGATGAATGGAGAAGAAAAACAGCCCCATCACCCTGGTGGTCCTGTGTCCAAATGACATGTTGTGCTGAACAGCGATAAAGTTTTATGCAGCTTCTTTAGAGAAAAACCACCCTTTTGCATGTGTAGACCATCATTCCTTAAGCACTGTGTCCTTCTACACCATAAAATCGCAATGACAATAATTACTTTGAGAAACAAAAGGAGTCAGATTTCTCTTATGCTGTATAACAAAGTGGTAGTTTGACAGGGCAGGCAGCCCAGGTGTCTAAACACTCTATTCCCTCCATAAGTTGAAAATGTAAGTTCTCAAAGTCCCTGTTCAGCTGCAGCGTGACTTAAACTCCCTAGAGATCTACATTTCTGTGCATAAACTTCTCCCTTCGGCCCATAGCCCAGTGAGTCAATTTTTAGCCTGGGAAGCTGGAGATGTATTTCAAATAACACTTGTATGTAGCCTTGTGGTGATGGCATTCATTTAGAGGAGGGGAAGATTGGAGTTCCAGTCCCAACAGCAAGGACTGGAAAAGATACAAGTGTTGGATAAAACGCAGAAGTTGTCTCTCTACTCCAGAACAGATTGAGAGAGATTCAAGATGTGATTTTGAATATCAGCTTGGACATATCTGTGATGGGAAGGACAAGCTCCTCAGCCTCTCCATCAGGTCCTGCAAGAAATATATACCATCACATTGAGTCAGGAGATGGGAATGGGCTCCGAGCTCACGGTGTCAGTGACAGCTACCCCTGCCACCGGTGCCCATTTTTTACTGTCTGCTGCAGCTGTAATCACTAATATTCCCATGTGCAATGTGGCAACTTCTCCCTTGGTTGGGACAGGGAAGTTGGAGAGTGACCGTGATGTGGTGGCACTGGGGACAGAGCAAAATGCAGTAAAAATAGAAGCTTAGGAGCATTGCTCCAATATATCTGTGCCTGGGTTTAAACAAACAAGTTAAAGGTGGGAATAAAATCTGCGTTGCTTATCCTGTATGAAAGGAACAAGTTACCTTCTCCAACAGCCAAGTGCTCCCTCCTTCTCCAGCTCTGATCCTAGCCCCTGACTCATGCAGGCTCTGCTTTCATCTGACCGCATGCTGAGGCAATTTAACTCACTAATGTTGCGGAAAACTGTATTTTGATGGATCAATTTTTCACTGGCTTAGTGAACTGAGTCTCTCACTGTCCAGTCAGATGAGCTCTAGAGCTGACACAAGTGGCAGAGGGGAGGGACTGGAGCAAGAAGGCAGGAAGGAGAAAAGGGAGAAGAATTGTCCCCTTTTGGCAGCAGGGATGCTTTGGATTAGCCAGCCATATCATCTAACTGGACTGTGAGAGTAAACTGCTCTGTTTTCTGTTATTGCTTGCTTTATGTTTTGTTTGTTTTGGTTTTTGATAGGAAGAAATGTAGCTGTATATATTTGGGAGAGGGTTTTGGGCAAACATCCTGATCTGACATCTGTTCAATGGAGCTTGGATTGCGATTTCTAGACCCCTCCTTACCAAAATGTTGGGTTTAAAATGCTTCCCTGTCCAGCACATCACAGGCCTCCCAGCTATTTCAAGAACATCGAGATGCCTAATTCAGCCCAGGTGCTGCGCGGGTCGCCCTGCTTGTGGCTTCTTCCCACGGTGCCAGCTACTGCTCCTGCTCCCTCTGAGGAGTAGCTCTAGGTCACACAGAAAACTAGGGCAAAGCCAGGAATTACATTCTCCTTTCCTCTGTTACAATCTGGTATCTTAATTATTATTTCAGTTCTTCCTGTTCAGATCCCTCCCCCCACTGCCAGATTTGTGTGTATCTTCTAAGCGTCAGCAACAGAGGAGAATCATCTGCAGAAATTCAACTCTGGGGAAAAAGGAACAACAAAAAAATTCTTGTAAGCATTCATTCATATTTAAGAATGAATTTTCTTCAGCTGTGCTGTGACCTCACTTGTATTGTCAGGAGAACTATTAGATGAATTTAAAATAATACTACAGTGCCCTTCTTAAGTTCCGTTGCAATTTTGGGGGTCTTGTTTGGAACATTATTTTGTTCAGCAAAAGAATGGAAATGGTTAAAATAGTTCAGCATCAGAGCCCTTGTGGTCTGCTGAAAAAAAATTATTCCAGATATTACTGTCTGTGTGAATATAGTATTTCCCTCATTTTAGCTCATTTCCCTAATGCCTGCCTTGTTTGGGGGAACCTAAGCTGAATTATGAATAGGCAGATTCTGATGTGTATTATTTGTGCCAGAGGATCAGGCCCTGAAATACTTTGCTTCTGAACCATTAAGCTATAAATGTGGAAAGGTACCACCCAAACGGGTAACCCAAATATATGCTTCTAGCAGAGGAATCCTGTCAGTCTTCTTATCACAGAAGTTTGTTCTTTTGTCTTGATTTGAAACATTTAGAAATAAAATTCTCATCTGCTCGTATTTCTTAAAAGCTTCTCTGATAACAGCACGTGGCTTGCTCTCCACCTTAAACCCACCGAAAGCAGCACACCAATCATCGTATTTAACATGCTTCAAGAATTTCCTGATCAGTG
The DNA here is from genome assembly GCF_000690535.1 of Cariama cristata. Lineage (NCBI taxonomy): Eukaryota > Metazoa > Chordata > Aves > Cariamiformes > Cariamidae > Cariama > Cariama cristata. The sequence goes on along the minus strand of NW_009634112.1, from coordinate 41,343 downwards.
CTTCATCTGCTATAAGAGAACAGCAACAACCACCACCAACAACAACAAATAATGAGAACCAAATAAGCCAAAGCACTGCAGGGACCTTACATGCGGTGGGTTTTGTGAAGAGAATTAACATGAAAGAGGGTTCAGTTTGGGGGTAGAGGTCAGGGCAGATAAACTCCTGTGTTCTGATACATTTCCTTAAAGTGGGAAGCACTTTAGAGAGTGAGGCTGTGGGAAGAAGCTGTCAGCAACGGGGTGGTCAGCGGTGTCAAGGGTGGTGGCCTATGTTTTTCTTCTGTTGCAGCCTTTCATCCTCCATCTGTCAAGCTCCATAATTTTCAAGGCAGACAGTCGATTTTTAATACAAACCTTTAACTTCCCAGGTCTGAAGTGCCCCTTTTATCTTGGAATAATGCAAAAATGGCAATAACTGTTCAGGAGATTGTTTAAAGTCAGTGTTTCTGCTCAGGTCTCCTTGGGATGGCACCAGATTGCCATGTGGGCAGAGGTACGTGTCGTAGGCTCCTGCTGCTGTTGAAAGGGTGGGCTGCCTTTCCCTCCACAGCTGTTTGCAAGTGCAGAGGCTGACGTGCTGCCGGCTCACAGATCCCACACGTAGCTGTGATCCAGCACTGAAAGAAAAGGTAGTTGGTCAGGGAAAGGCCTGGAGACAGACATCCTGGTGGAGCACAGCTGGATGCAGATACTTGAGTAAGGAGCCTGATACCCTTGCAGTGGGATCAGCATGGCCTTACGTGTCCTACTGACCTGGCCCCACGTGGCCTCCCAGCCCCATTGCTGAATCCTTTGCCCAGTGCTGACCATCAGATTCTGCCACGAGGACTGATGTCCCCGGGCAGGTGTGCGACTGAGCTTGGGCTAAGGACTAGTACAAATTTGGGCTTTCTTCATGCTATCCTGCATTCTAGTGCTTAGCTGGAGCTGATATCTTAGCGTGGTTTGCGTCATATAATTTCAGTATGAACAAGCCTTGGCCCACACTCAAAATATGCAGTGTTTAAAAGTTTAAATTAAGGCTTAACTGACTCAGACACTGAATCTAGTTCCAGCCACTGTGTTGGTGTATTATTAAATGCTATAAACTAGAGTTCCCCCATTCATCTACAAGGTTTATCACAGCAGAACTGGCAATAACTAAAGCATCCAGATGAGTGAACAAGGTGAAATCCTAGTCCCAGTGAAATCAGTGGGAATTTTTCAAGGGACTGTTTCGAGATCTACATTTCATCCAACTATCTCAGCTGAAGTTCTCCCAAAGAGAAAGCTGTATATATTCCTTCATTCATTCCCCAACACAAATACATCCCTTAAACATCCAAGGCATAGTACCGAAATATGCGCAACAAATAGACTTAAAGTTAAGCAAGCATGGTTTCTTAGCCTGGAAATCCTATTTGGAAAAAAATCCTCTTACATATAAGTAACTCCAAGTATAATGAGGATCATCTTATTTCTTCGTGTCTCTTGACATTGCTGCAAGTTGGACTTGTAAGTTCCACTTTTCTGTGGTTTAACAGAAAAATTACTTGCTCTGTTCTATACCTGCTTGTGAATGAACTCATGAATAACACGTGACAATCCAGGTTGCTTTTGTGGATTTGTTTGCATAATTTAATGCAAGAAATGCCGAAGACTGAAATCAAGATGGGGCAGGGTCAGCAAGTTCCGGTCCAGATCTGAATGAAAACGTTTGCAAATGTGGAACAGAGAGGGGGTTCTGATCCTGACATTTAGCTTAGCTTGTTATTGAAATTCAAATTCAGATCAGTTGCAACATTTGGAGATGGATCGGAATTCCCTTGGCAACAGGAAGTGTTTGGATGTGTGGGTATTATTTCAGGCCATCAGTCTAGAAAGATGTCGATGAGCACACATGGATCAGCTTGCCCACCCACAGACATGCACACACCTTCCTCTACAAGAGTGGGAAGAGGAGGCTCCCTGCAAAGAAGTGACATTGCACTACTAATGACTTTGGTCGTAAACATTATCACATGCAACCTACTGCTGTCTTCTGCATTGATGTTGGGGAGCAGAATCTTAGAAATATAGGAAAAAATCCTAACAGTGTACTTCAGTGCTGTATGCAAACTTTTAGGTACTAAGCTTGCTAATCACTACCGTATGGGTCATAAAAGAAGCAATCTGATACCAAGTACCAAGAGAGGTTGTTATTCCTCTGCTCTATCCTATACCACTCCAAATGTTAGAACAATAAATACATTTACCTCTTGTTTAAGATCACTTAAAATAAGTTGTTTTAATTAAACCTCCTAGCAATCTATCTGCACTAAGTGATTAAGTGCTTCTTCTTTCGGTGAAAGGAGAAGGGATTATCACAAGACAAGACTGACTGAGTTATGGGCAGAACTAAGACTGGGTAAAACTGCTGAATATTTTCCAATGAAATTCATGTGAAAATACTGAAGTTTGAGTTTGTGTGATGTTATTCCTCTCAAATATTTCCCCTCCTTTCAGTCCTTCCTTCCCTCCCCACTGCCTCACAGTCAATGAAATAGTTATATCCGTCAGGTTAAAGTTCAGCTTTGAATATCAACTTTAAAAGCTGCCCAAGAAGAGAACTTTCTTTACTCAATGGGCATCATTTTCAGCCCATAAACTTTAAAAAATGGAAATGTAGCAATTGTGTTGATGAACTATAGCTATTTAAATTTGTATCAAATTTGTAAAAATTTTGAGTTGCTTAGCAATCGGTTCTTTGCAGCTGTATCATAAAAGCTGTTTGTGGGGTTTGTTACCCTATTTTTATATTTTAACTTGGAATATCTTGTGCAAATTAAAATTCAGTAATTATTCTTTCGAACGAAGCTTTTTACATCCCTCTCAGCTTAGGAATCACACCAATGGGTTTGTTGTTTTATTGCTAGTCCTATCACTTTCAGGATGGAGAATAGTCACAATAAAAGGCTCTTTTATGTTTTGTAGCATGTCTTGCGATGGTTATGGCAGTATCTGTCTTTTAGCTTTCCTACATTCAGTTTCCTTTTCAAGTTCCTATCTTTCCCCTCTTTACCCCTATCCCAGTACCTGACATGATGGTTTGGATGGAAAACTAAAACAAAGTCTGGATCCTGGCACAGCGCAGGCAGGCAAGCACTCTAGACGTACTGCTCCGCTAATTTATTTGGATTCTTTACCTGCAAACTCCCTGCTGTTTTAGTACTGGGGCCTCTTTTGGGCAGAGACAGGCAAGTACGCTGTGTGGTGGTTTTATTGTGATGTGGACAAATGATCATGAGGGACTAGCTGGAAACTATTGAATATACTAGCTTGCAGTGGTGGTATTTAAAGGTAAACGCATTAACAGTGCGCTGCCACCTCCTTTTATCTCACCCACCGGTATGCTGCGGGCAAGTCAGGTAGGATGCCACCTTGGGAACTGATAGCTGCTGTTTGCATTTTATAACCGATCTCCAAGCAGGAGTGAGAGGGAAAATGCAGACAAGATGTGGGCATTGAGCTAAAGGTGCAGCGTTGTCTCTCATTTTTAATTTAACCCATTAGCTGGGGAAGCCTGTGTTATGGTTAGGCTTAGGGTCTGACTGGCTTAGGCTCCAGCTTTCACTGAAAGGCAAATGAAAATGATGTGTTACAAATGTTTTTCCTGGTGTCCTTCCACTTGGCGTGAATTGGGTAGTTTGGGCTCCCAATTTTAAAGATTTCTGAAGCAAGCAAGACACAGTACCAATCCCAAATACGATCCCTTTTTTCTTTTGCTTGTCTTAATACCTGGCATTGCCAGTTGCCAGCACTAGTGTGATCCCTTTCCACGTCTTTCTGAGACTACAAATATAAAGAAAGAATAATAAATGAACCTGGGGGACTTCTTACTGTGTGGCACCTCAGAACATATGTGAGTGTGACAGAAGGACTGAGATGGCATTGCTCTGCTTTAGCGTGTTTCAGCGGGGACTCCGGCAACTGAGAGAATCTGCTCTCTGGCCTCCCAACCAGCTAAAACGGATTGTGGTTTCAGCAGAGGATCGTGGCCATTCTGCCTTTTAAATACACAGTAGGAAGTTTGTTTCCTGCATAATTACAGCAAAAATTCAGTCTTTTCAGGTTAGGTACAGAGCTATACGTTACTAGAATGTACTGCAGCATAAGAAAAGCACTCATGAGAGCCTGTCTTGCAAATAACATTTACATGTTTGCTAATTGGAAAGAATCAAGCTTTTGTTTAGCTGTACAGATATGGTTTGATGTTTTTAAAGGAAAGGAATTCCAGAAGGGCTGTTTCATCAGCAGAGTGAATTAACAAAGAAAAAAAAAAAAAAAAAAAAAAAAAAAAAAATTGAATGTTCCTTCACACATATTTTCCAGTTCAGACGTCTAAAATACATGTGATCTTCCAGCTATATTTTCCTCTTGCAAATCCTAGTGTTTTTTATTAGGACAAGTTTCATTTTATTGCCTTGTTTTCCCGTAAAGCCAACAAGTTAAAACAACAGGATTTAATTTTGGATTGGCAGGCCAGCTAAGAGATAATACATCGTGTGCCCCCCTTTTATCTTTTTCTTTTCCTTCCTCCTCCTGCTTCCCAGTCTCCTTGAGGTGCTCCGCTCTGCCACTATGCCGCTCAACTTATTGGCCTAAAAATCTGTGCAGGTGATTTATAGAACCCTATGGTTATTGTATGGCTAATGATTCATGGAACTTCATTAAATACCAAGTATGTGCCTGCTTACTGTCTGTGCACACTGCATATTAGAACCTTTGCACTCCCCCTTGCAAATTGCCCCCATTAAAGTCGCAGACAAAAGGTCCTCTCAGTAGCTTACATATTTTCCCACATGTGAGAGAGCAATTGGAAACTTCCTCTTGATAACTAAAAACTTTTGAATTAGAATTTATGAGAAGGGGCTTTTGGTCTCATTGCCTAAGGGCTGAAACAGATCCCAGTGTGTACAAGCGTTCCTTTGATGCATGGAGCTGCACAGGGTAACATTTTTTAACAGGATCAAAAAGCGTAATGCAGGGACAATGTGCGGAGGCCCTTACTCTGACACAAGGAGTCAGAGTCCGTGTTTTTCTAAGGCTAAAAATGTAAAAGTATGTGTCCAGGGTAGCAACAACATTTTATATTCTTTTTAATTGCAGTAAAGTCCTAGATAAAATAATGGCAGTCAGTGTTACAACTTCCTTTTCTTTAATGTTCCTCTAAAAATGCTTTGAAGCTACTTTTACCTTTGGGAAAGTATTGTATATGTGTTAGGGGAAAATATATCAAAAAGAAAATAAAGGGCCAGATCTTTAATTGGTAGAAATCAGCATGGCTCTGTTACAGGGATTGGAATTTCTGAAGCTGTGGATATTGCTAAAAACTTTCTGTCATTTCTCTCTGTGTGCTAATGTATTCCTGCCCACTTACTTGCTCAGTAGGACTATCCTGTTCTGAGTTTACTATTGACAAAACATTCTTCAATAATACTTCTTTACAAAAGCAGCAAAAGTCTTAAACATGCATCTAACTTTCAAGTAATAAATATTTGCTTTGGTTTCAGCTGCACTATTCCAGAGCTTAAAAGGAGACACAGGCATATGTACTGGCTGATCTGAATTTTCTACAAAAAGGCCCTGATAACTAGGATTTTTCTCACCTAATAGTAAAAGGAAATGACTCGGTACTCATTTAGGTGCCCTATATATGGTCTTTCATTATGTCCCACTTCACACTGTGTATGTCCATACGCAAACAAGAGTGAAAAAAAGGAACAGTTTCATATTATGGGGCCAAAACTTCACAGACATTGTTATAAAATGGTCACATGACATCAGACTTGTTGATTGCATTATTGCAATAGAGAGGCTTTTGAGGCAGGTATTTTCTGTATTCACACTGGCAAAGTTTGTAAAATCTGTCGTGATAATCGAGTCATACATATTAGCTAAAAGGGATGTTTTCACCAAGCAAAAGAATCAGGTTTGAAATATTAATCTTTCTTTAATGCAGCACGCTAACTTACTGCTTGTTCTTTGGCTGATAAATTAAATTTATGGCCCTTTACACCATTTGTAGGTCTCCTGAATGAGACAGAAGCTTCAACCTTTTATTACTTTTGTGGTCAGTTAAGAGACAAGTGAACTTTTAGAAATCAATTTGGCTTGATCTCACCATTGCATATTTTCTACTTCTCCAGCAACATATTGCCAGAGTGTTTGAACCTCAGTGGTGATCTTTAGAGAGCACAGTATACGGAATATAAAGACCCCAGAGAAAGTGTTGTCTAAAAGACCACAATAACCTTGCACATAAGTCAGAAAATGTAATGGAATTCGTGGTGGATGGTGAGAATCTTCCTGGTGATGGAGAGTCTCCTAATCTTTGCTTGTACGGTCCCACTGTGATGGCATCTTTGTCTTATTTAAGTTTGACTATTTTCTTATGTTTTCTTACTATTAATGTCTCTGACTAGATATTAATAGTTACATATCATATCATGTATAGACATATATTATGTGCAACATCTGCACTATGCCATCAGATATTATCAGCTTACTCAGAGGGCCACATTTCATTAATTTGGCCCTAACTTTGCCTCATTTTGGATGTATTAAATTGCGACTTCAGTAGATTTGGGCTACTAAACTGAGAAAAAAGATCCCTTAATTAATTTCTTTTTCTATGGCAGAATGGAAACAAATAAACAGGATGGTAAGGTGGCTAGCAGTAAGGAAGTGGGTGAGATGGCAAATTACCTTGCCCCAAGTTTCACTCTGTAATCTCAATGGCAGTTTGGAATATGTCCCTCAACAGAGGCTTGGGTGCACATTTGAAATGTGTTTGTTGCCAAACATTCTTTTCCTTCCAGTTGAGCAGCGTATAAAGCATTGGCTTGATTGGAGCCATCACTTTCTTAAACTGGAGTGCCCCAGACTAACAATTCCAGGGCAGTAAATGAGGGAAAAGATTTTTCCTTGTGAAATAGTTTGAAAGTTTCAAATTCAGACATCAAATTTGGCGAGTTTCACCCACCCTCAATAACAGTCCTCTGTAAGTACTTCACCACGATAGATGTAGAAGTGTCTGGCTGCTAGATCAATAAAACATAAGAAAAGATCAGAGCAAAATTAGGCAAAAGAAGAGGAGTATTATTAAGTGTAGGTAAACATAAAGAATTTGTTAATACACTTAAGAGTAGGTAAACATTGTTACTGTGGGGATAATAGCAATAAATTGTTGTCTGAGTAAGCAAGAGCTTTCTCTGATTCACAGAAGCATTAGCAGGTGGGAGTTGGCCATGTACTGAGATTTCTTTTGCTGCTGCTCTAGTTTCAGCTGCAAGGTTTCGTAATTCTCACAGGGAAATCTGGGAAAGCAACATTGGGAAATGCTGGTGATTTTGAAAGTTCAGTCAATTTGGGTGACATTTGGCATCATCATTTTTTCCTTCTGGTGAGATTCCATTAACTTTGCTTACTTTGTTGGCAATAACTAAGAACACTATATAGTTTTTAATTGCAATATGGGAACCTCTACCAGGATGACTTAAGGGCAAAACAGCTGCACCCAGTCTGTTCTTCCTCCTCTTCCTGAGTTTAAATGAAATCTGGTCTTATGTGAATATGCACCCAGAAGACTGGATGGTTATTTAAGCCCCGGTTAGCTAACATATTTAAGAATATGCCTAATTTTAAGCATGTGCTTAAATCAATGCGACTTAACCAAATGCTTGAAGTCAGGCATGTGGTTGAGGTGTTATCCTGAATGTGGGTCCTAATCCTTAAACAATAGCAAAGCCCAGAGGAAAGGGCGAGCTATTTGGGTTCCATTCTTGGCTCTTTTGTTGGTTGTGTTATAGTCTATAAAATAAGGATCATTATTCTTATCCCTCTTTGTGAGGCACATTGAAAATTATCAGGGAAAAGCACTCTGAATACTGTTATTATTGGCTATACTTCTTGAGACTGAAAAAATTTAGAGACAGACATTCTCAGTGGATTTCTGGTTCTTCCTCCTTTCACTCAGGCAGGAAATACCATGAGAATGGAAAGAAGGATGCGTACCCATGATCACAAATAATTTTAATCTCCTCTTTGCACTGCTGCTGTAAATAATTAGATATTGCTACACTATTGTTTCTGGAAGTTCCCGCAGTGTATGAGACGTACTGTGTACAGAAATACCTGCTTCAGATATCACAGCGAGCTGAAAACTGTGTTGGGAGATAATAGTACAATGGAGAGAGAAAGAGTCTGTGTGTGTGTGTGCGTGTGTGTGTGTAAGTGAGAATGAGTGTTTGGGAGAGGAGGGGAGGCTGCGTATTCCTGAACCCACACTATTAGTAGAGCTGCACTGAAGATAGTAAAGAGGCCCAAGTTTGTATAAGTTGAAAAAAGCACTCTGATTAGAGTTGCTAAAGGGACAGCACATTAAGACAAAGAGTCCTTAGTCCCACATAGCCTTATTAAATGCTGTTCCTATCAGTGAGGTGTTGCAGGACCAGGCTCCATGGTGCTAAGCTCTCGTGTGCAGTGCTGTGTTACTGTTTGGCTGGAAAAGCTTGAGGCAGCAAAGAATGTATTATTGACGATAATTCAGAGTTCCCTGCATTCTCACTACCTTAAGTCAGAGCTCGTTCTCCAGCTTCTATGTGAAGGGCCTGGAGCCAAGGCCATGAGCCTGTGTATATGTGTTCAGGACAGTTAATATTTATGATGCATCTTACTGAGAAAATTAGTATAAAGCTGTGTTCCAACAGTACATTTATCCCATGACCTAGTTTTATGAATAACGTGCTGAAACATGGCCTGCTTGATTTAAACCTTTGTCACCCATTCTGATGGATACAGTGCCTAGCTTTGGCTTATGCAATACAAGCTAGGATTTGTGCAAAAATGTGATGTGTATTAGTGCAAGGTAAACAGATGGTAATGCTTTTGTTAATACCAAGCACATACAAAGATATTTATCAAAGGACCACATGTAAGGTCCATAGCTCTTGGCAGAGATCCCTACGCTGTTACATCAGCTAGTAAGAATAACCATTTTATTGCATTACATACAGTTTTTGTAGGGTTGCTTTAGACTGCACAGGCGGTTGCAAAACTTGCCACAATTCATACGCTAAGTATCTGATTCTGAATAGTGTTAAACATCTATAATGCCTTGTTGGTTTTTGTTGTTATTTTTATTTTATTGCTATGACTCTCAGCATTTCTCCAGATCAACCCCCTCCTAGGGAATTCCACTGCTGCTTAGCAGCTCTGAAATATGTATAAGAAAGCCAGCTGGTGAATACACTGAAATGCTGGAGTGCAGGTACAAGAAACAGTTAGTGAGAGATTTCAAAGGGAA
>NW_009634112.1:31165-32000 GCF_000690535.1 Cariama cristata | reverse complement strand
GGGAACTTTGACCCCCCCCCCAGCCACAGAGAAATGCAGGCAGCTCTGGAGAAGGCAGCAGTTGTTTTTAAAGAAGTGTGGCTAAACACAATTTATGCCAAAGAACATTGCATTTGAAAACTATAAAGCTGGTTTAGGTTGACAGAGTTTCTTCATCTGATTTATACTCTCTTCTTCCATCATCATCACCATCAGAGATTACTTGTATCATGTACTGGGGAATCTCAGTCCTTGGAACACAGGCAATGCCCTGGGGATACAGCTAGTAACTCTGCAGGAGGAGAAAAGAAAGTTTTCATTACTACAACAAATCAACAATAAGAATTTTGATTTTCATCTTATCAAAAAGATATTCTTTCTCTGGACATAGCTGGTACCATTTTGAAAGCCGTTTCACAAGGCTTACTCTTGACTGTAGAGCCATCTAAAGAAGCATCTGGCCCTGACTCCAAAGCCCTCTCATCCCCCCTCAGCTGTGCCAGCACAAGTCTTTGTGGGGACACGTTGTAGGCTGGATCCCTGAGGCTGCAGTTCAGCGAACCCAAGCACGAGCTAGGGCAGCTGCTGCTGAAGGAGCCGTCCTTTCCTGTCCCCCCGGCCAGGTCCGCTGTTCCCACCCTGTAACACTGTGGCTCTTACGCTGGCAGAGTGTGACTGGTTCATTGGCTACACAAGGAACCAATCTGGAGAACCAATTTGGCTGAAAATGGACAAATTTTGACCTTTTTTTCCCACCAGGTTTGTTTTCAGCCAGATCAGTTTCCTAATCTGTTTTACCTCGAAGCTGTGCACTTGCTTGTGCCAAGATGAAGAAATGCTGCTCAGGAGCAGGAAT
>NW_009634112.1:0-31149 GCF_000690535.1 Cariama cristata | reverse complement strand
TGAGCAGGTGGGAAAGAACAGAAGGGCTCCTTTCAGGTGACAATGCTGGGCCACATTGACCTTAAGTGTTTCTTGATACAACAATATGACTTGATCAACAGTAAAAAGAACCTGGAAGAAAAGAGGAAAGGAACGTGCTTAACCCAGACCATTTCAGTGATGCTATTTACATCAGGGTCTTCAGTAAGGGCATAACTTCAGCAAGGTACTGACCGGCCTGAGGGCCACTGAAGTGTCATGGGTGTGACCTACTTTGCTGTGGAGATACAGGTATGCAGAGTCACGTCCTAAGCATCATGTTCCTGGTAGCAGGAAGGCCTGCAGTTTCCAAAGCAGTGTGCTTTTGAAACCATGTAGGACAGCAAAGGCAGCATGGGTAGCATGGAGCTACTCCTGCAGCACTCCATGACATAAAACTGCACTGAAAGACAGAAATGTGGACAAGGTCCTGCTGGAGGAGAGCTGTACCTCAGATGCCAACTCCCATTGACCTTAGTTCTTAGGCACATAATGTAATCTTTCCTGGAGATGCTTCCCTGAATCACAGCACACAATCAGCTGAAAAATGAGAGGGCAGTGTGTAAGTGGGGACACTTCTGTCAAAAAAAATCCACTTTTTCACAGAATTCTCAGCACTGGACGAGATTCAGATCCCCTTATATTCATTCAGTAGTACTTTATTCCATAGCACTGAAGTTACTAGGATCCTCACAAGTCAAGCATTACCAAAAGATAAGTGAGGGTATGATGGTGTGGCCTATGTTTATATAACACTACTTCTATCACTAGGATAGTTTCAGGCCAGACTGCCAATTCCTTTTTCCTCAGAGAGTGGCTATGAGCAGCTGTAGTTGCATTGACTTCATAGATCTGATCATGAATTTTCATCAGAAAGGTAAGATCCTCATGATCTGGACCTTATTTGGTGTTTATTATTATTTATATACTGCCTTCCCGTCACAGTAAAGATAATTTAGTTTACTCTTTAAAAGACAAATTTGTAGCATTACTTTAATTGTGTATATAATTAGATAAGAAGTGAGGCTGAAGAAAGGACTTTTACTGCAAAAGTCTTTCTTAAATCACACGATTGAAGTTTGCCTACTTCAAGACACCGCTCATGCCCATGCTTCATTTTAAGGCCTAAATGTCTTTGATTTTGGAACAGTAGTGTGACTCAGAAGCACACAGTGTTAAATTAGGTCTGTTTGTTACTTTCAATTCCATCACAACCATCTTCCTGTGAATTTTATGGCAAGATTTTCTAAAGTCAAAATCCTAAAATCCAGCCCATGATCACTGGGACAGCTCCCAGTAATTGTAAGCAGGAGAAACACAGCAGTGGAGCATATACATTCTTCAAGTCATTTGCCTGCATTATCTGCAGCGAAGCTATTAAACCAGTCTTCTTCTTGGTTGGAGGTTTCTTTTAAACATTTTCTGTATTGTAAACATTCCACTCCATTTTCTTCTGTATTGTGGCAAATGTCAGAATTCAAAGGACTGTCATCAGCTGACATAATGCCCACTGCCCCTTCCCAGAAAAAAAACATGCCACAGTATCTTTCCTACGACTGTCGCCATACCACATTCATGTTGGCAAGTTTCCACCCCTAGAGTTTCAATAGCTCAGTATTCTTCCTTCTGCTGGATTTTATCCCCCAATTTTTTTTTTCAGTTTAAAGCCAGCTTGAAGAGACTCATCTTGGGCTTCTAATAGACAGGAGTGAAGTGAACATGCAGTGGGTAAACAGAAAGCTCCAGGCTTAGTTGTGGCCGCTCCTCTAGTGTAGCGATCAGTTTGGGGTCAAATGGGAGCTAGGAGGTTGGATGCCAAACTGGTCACAACTCCTACCACCAGAGCTGTTACAGTTTCTATTAGCTGAGGTTCTGCTTCGGGCGATTTTAACTTCTAATATTTCTGTTATTATTTTACAAGTATTTCAACTGCTTGCCAGTAGGTGTGTCAGTTGTCTTGTCTAATCTTCCTTTTTCCTGATTCCTTTTTCCCTAGGCACCTCAATAAATTACCAGAACTAGGAAAGGGTCCAAACCAGTAATAGTCTGTAATCATGTTTGGGAAAGTTTGGGTTTAAAATTAGAAATGAAGGTTTCTGCTAAAATTGTGCCCAGATCAGAACTTCAGATCTGTTTTTTTTTTTCCCTCTGAAGACTACGAATAGATTCTCTGAAGCCTGAGTTACACTGTACATCACTGAGAGATAGGTTTGTATCCATCCTAACCAATTCCCTCTTGAGTACCTCATCTTTTCTATGCAATTGGGTAGACCTTCAGAGATTGGGAAGAAACTTGAGGGTTTAGGTGCCAGATAAAACTTACCAAGACTTCTGTCAGAGCTGGATGCTTTTGAAACTGTTACATCTCTGTGCTCATGTTCAATATCTTTACAAGAATGAATCCAGATTTTCAAAACCGAAAGCAAAACTCTTCTTTGTCATCTTCAGACTGTTTAAATGGCTTTGATTCCTTTCTGTAGCTGCCTGGCTGAATGTTATACAAATATCATTCTGGGTATATCAGTGTGGCTACACGGAAGCGAGCAGCAACTTACACCAGTGGAAAGTCAGTATCTCCATCTCTGCCATGTTTTGCCTCCTGTCATGTCCTCTATTAAAAAAAGAAAATTTTCAAAATGCCTAAATAATTTGGAAACAAAATTTTAACTGCAAGTCAGTGAGCTTCAGGCTTCTAAATGACATATGCACTTTAAAAAGCACATCTGTATTTGATATAATAAGTAGTACTCAGAATTGGGAACTGCCTGGTCCGTAATGACCTCTAACAGACTTTGTGATCTGTGTGATCATTGCATAAGGAAAACATTATGGAACTTACTTCCATATCTAAGGGCAGAGTTATTACACCACCCTATAGCTTAGCAGTCTAAGTGCTACAACAGTAAATTAAAAGAAATGTATCTGAAATAGTTGTTTATACAACTGACGTTGCCGGGAGCAGGAGTGGACATGCAATAACAGCACTTTCATTTCAGGACTACACGCAGTATCTGACTAATTGTAGACCTGATGCCATACCCAGGATGCCCAAGCTTTTGTTGTGGTTTTTCCAGTTTGTTTGACAAGTTGAAATATGTATTATGATACCACATGGAAGATGAAGGCCTTGATTATGCAGCCCATTTTCAGATGAATGATCCCATTTGGTCAAAACGGATCATTTGTGTTTGTAGGAGTTGTAGGACTGGCCTTTCATTTTTACATTAATTCATTTTTACATTAATAGGTAAAACTCTACTTGTGGAGATGATATTTTTAAGGCAATGGATAATTACTGCAACTTCACAGCATGACATGAAGTTTTATTTGGATTTATTTCCTTCAGGGTGCCGTGTGCTAGCAGTACTAGGAGATGGAAGAAATAGGATGCTCTCTCCTTGACTCATTCATTTTAGAAACATTTCTTTTGTTAAAAATTAGTCCAGTGGCCTTGAGACAAGGCAAAGGCAGGGAGTGGATTTTATTTTGCCAGGGGCAGAATGTCAAGACTTATGGGCTCTTCTGCTTGAATGAAGTTGAGAAAGTGGATTGTATCAGTGAGGCTGCTCCCTTCAGAGTCAGCTTCGTAGGGCACAGAGACCCTCCACCATAAAAACAAACCTGTTTTACTAACGGGTGCCCATCTGCTCTCCGTGGCAGATAGTGCAAAGAGCTGCACTTGAGGTGCAAGGTGTGGACTTCTCCCAAGTGGACGCTTAGTTAGTGTCACATTCCACATGGCTTCACATAAAGAAAAATCCTGTAGTCAGAAGGCCAAAATTAGCTTCTCCTTAAAAGCCTGAAAAGGCAAAGAGGAGATTAAAAACTATGTGGGTCACAGTAACCCTCTCAAAATGAAGTGACTGATACTGAATGCTGAGAATGAACTTTCTTTTCCCATTTCCAGACAAAAAAAAAAGAATAGATCCCTCTAGGCTCTGGTTTTAAATGGTGTTTGCAGTGGCTCTGATTCCATGTCCAAGGCCATATATTTTGAATTCTCAATCATGTTATGTCAAAAGGAAAACCTTTATTAGATTTCAGCACAAAATGAAATGAATGATGAAAGCCAACTGAGCCAGGCAAAATCTGGGGAATGGGGGAATAGTGTGATGACAAAAAGCACGAGAGAGAGACTAATAAGCAAAAGAAACTCAGAATATTTTCAGAAAGCAGAGAGGAGCCTTTAGATAGAAAGGTATCATACCATTCACCACCAAACAGCCCACTGCATAAGCTGATGTGGGGATGGGTTGTTAGAGCGTGACAAACTATGTGCTCAAGTACATAAAACTGTTTAGGAATTTAGGAAAAGAGTACATTGACATTTATTACAGAGGGATCTGGTACAATTTCTGCCCCTTTGCTGGTGGTTAAATACCTGTTTAGAATAACCTAAAACTAAAAAGTTACTTTTAATAGAAATTTTGTGCCAGCATAATGCTAGTAAAATCTAAATATATATGCTTTATGAGTACAGCTGTGCAAATATATTTTCTGTAAGAACCAAAAGTGAGGAAAGATGGAGAGGAAGGAATTGGGGTGGGGGGAGTGAAACCAGCTTACAAGCAAGAAATGGGAGGGGAAATGCATTTCAGACTGAATGAGACATCTCATTTGGAAGATTTCATTTGCCTTTTTTAAAATAAAATATAACTGAAGATACAAGTGAAGCTTTCATGCAGAAAGAAAATCTGAAGTGTTTTGTCTTGAAAAACTGCGAGGTAAATAATTTAAATTTTCAAAATAAAACCAATATTTAAAAGAATATTCAACACAAAACCTTAATCCTTTCGGCTATGAAGATTCATATAGGATTTAAAAAGTATTTGACTGGAAATTTCATTAATTTCTTTTTACACAGATATTTTTCTTATGCCAGTATTTAATTGGTTGAGCAGCATTCTGGAATGTAGGTGTCAGAATTTAGAGACTGGGCTTTAGGTCAATACATATATACACATTATTACATTTCCTCTTCGATCTGGTCTTCGTGTAGTTTATACCTTGGTGTAATAGTTTTGGATCCCCAAAGGATCTTTTTTTTTCTTTTTTTTTTCTTTAACCAGATCAATGATATTGCTACTTGTGTGATTGCTATTCAATTACAATCTTACAGGAATGCATTTTATCTATTCCTTTTCTGTACAGGGTAAGCCAACTATATCAATGCAGCTAAAGGTGCAAATTAGGTAGACAGAGAGTCCTAAATACTGAAGTCATGTAAAACTTCATGTAGTCTACTAGGTGTATGAGTTATCACCTTCTCAGCCAGTACCTCTGCAAAAAATATGTGTAAGTGATTACAAGCAGTCCCTTGATATTTTTATTGAATTGTCCACACTCTGCTTCTTCTCCAACAGCAATAGGTTCCAAAAATTAATCACGCCCTGCACAAATTTCAAGAATGAATGCAGTAATCCTACACGGAAATCCAGTAATACTTCACGAAATAACTGGGGTGAAAAATGTTTTCCAAATTCTCCCCGGAAGACACAGGGGAGCGTGGTGGGCAAACATAATGTTTTGGTGGAAAAGAAGGTATTTTTTCATTTGAAAAACAATTGGCTTGTGTGATTTTTATGTTTGTTTTTCTTCCTTCTCTTTTTTAGAATTAGGTTAATTTTCAATGGGAAAATGTGTCAATTTGTCCTAATAAAGAGTCTTTTGAGCTTTGCCTAATGCTCAGGCAGCAGGCCTCTGAGGAATGTCAGGAGATGGAGCAGCAGCATTCTTCTGGCTGCCGGTCAGTGCGAAATCAGCAGCGCAGCAGGACGGTTGACTTACTGTGCTCCTGGAATTGCTGTCAGTCACATTAGATGTGAAGCTCAGGGCTGAGTCACAGAACACGCGTTGCCTTTTTCCCTAGGCTTTAAAGTCACAGCCAAATCACTTTGATAATTTGATCTTTGGAGTTGTGTGTTCTCCTACCCAAATTCCTCTTACAATTTCTTTTTGAAATGTCAGTGTTTACTGAACCTCAGTTTCTGCCCATGCTTTTCTGTCCTGTTTGCCAACTTCTGCCCTTTTTACACAAAGCAATTTAATCTAACTGGAAGATAAAATTATTTGGTCTGAAAGATTCCACACAGACTGAAAAATGCTATTATTTAAATAAAGGGCGGACGAAGCCACCTTTTATAATTAAACCGGTTTACACATGTGGAACACGCTGGCTATATTACAGAGAAATAACAATTTTAAATTTAAAACATGCCCTCCTTCATTACAGAAATGTATTCTGCCTTTTTTTTCCCCTTCCCCCCCTTTTTTTTTTTCCTCCCCCCGGTTCATTTAAACAGAGATGCCATTCCTTTCTCCATCTGAGTTAAATACCACAGTATCCTTTTCGGCAGGCTTCTAAGCTAAATCTAATCAAGCTGTGTCACAGCTCTGTCAGGCAGGTTGCTCTTTCTTTGGCCTTGAATAATTGGAAGAATGTTGGCACTTGTGCCTGGGCCATGAGAACGTGACCCGAGTTGATATTTAATCTACTTCAGTGCTAGGCTGCACTAGGACTGGGGCCTAAGCCAGGCCTCAGGAGCAGTGTGTTAGCCATCAGCAGCACTCATTTTACCTTGAAATGGATTCCATTTGATGTATCATTACACCGCTCCAGGAGAATGCTTTAATGAGACAGATACATGCGCTGGAAAGGATTAAATTGTTGTCCTTTAAACTCTTTTTTGCTTTGCTAGCCTAATAGCTACAAGGTGCTGGGAAGTACCTGGGAAAGGCAAAAAGGTTACAGAGCCGGCCAAAAATAGCTAAAACTGAAGGTCTGTCATCTTTGGATCTGCAAGTACTTCGCAACAATTGCAAGTATCTGGTCCACTCTTCTCTTTCGCGAACTAGAAGCAAGCGCTGAAATCGTAGTTCTGTTTTCGCCTCCTTTTAGAGAAAGCTGGTACTATCCGGGAATTTCAGAACTGCTTCGTGTATTTGTTACTTCGAAGTGGTCCTCTCTGTGCACAAATAAAACATTCATCATCGCTTGGGATGTGGGAGAGAAAAGGTTTCATTCCTCTTCTCACAGGCTATATAAGCTCCAGGAGCCCTCAGGAAAGAGGAAATTCCTTTCAGATCTATGGGTTGTTCCTTTTCTGAAGTCTATGTATTTCAATAGTTCTGTTAACACTTTCATGCAGATTTCGGTGAGAGCTTGTGAGGTAGGGGGTGGCAGAGAAAAACCGCGTGTGGGGGGAAACAACAATTAGAACCTTCTCCAGAGAGAAGTGTAAATTGCCTTTTCTTGACTTACAAGAAAGTCTTCTGGCTTGAATGACTTGCTGAGGCTGAGGTGTCTGAAAATGCCCCAGACTCAGGTCACACACACGAGTAACTATTTGAACTTTGCCAAAGAGGGGGACCATACTCACAATTTGCAAAGAAGCCCGAGGCAACATTTGATTTGCATAAAAAGAAGGTGATTTCAATGACCCTTAATCTCTGATAATGAGATGTATCCATGTGGACACAACAAGCTGCCCCACCACGATCGGCAATTTCCGCCGTATTAAATCTCGGTCCCAGAACTTCATTTTTTGCGGTCCACTTTTTTGCAGCGATTGTCCCCTGCCCTGCAGAGGAATGCTTAGGGCCAACCGGCAGCAGCTCTCTATCTCACAGCACAGTCTGAGGGATGTGAGCAGTAGTGGGAGAAAGGATCTTTGTTGTGGAGTGAAGCTGTGAGACACTAATCAGGTGTGTTACTGATTAACTCGGCCTCCTCTGGAATGTCAATGACTTCTTTTCTTCCAGGCTACAGTATTAAGGGATGGAGTGTTTGTCCCTTTCACATGTACTCCCCCAGTCTAATTTCCACTTACATTGTTAGCAGAGGCCAGCACCTGCTTTTAAGTCATTCTAGCCCCTGAGACGCCGGGTGCCTTTTACATTTTACAGTATGTGAGTCTTGATAAAAGCAAAGTAGTGTTTCAAAATATGATGTTAACGAAAATCTTTTCCCTCTTACTGTGATAAATCATTCTGTGGTCTTGAGAACAATCTCCTCAAACCTTTCACATCAGGCTAAGGATAATGCTAACCTTTGAAGACAGCTAATAAACCAGCCTTCTAAATTTGTGTTTGTATTCCGTGAAAGATCCCGGACGCATTAGCAAAGGTAATGCCAAGAGTCTTTTTTTACAACTTTTTGTGTACAAAATGATTGGATAAAAATGAAAAACTTTCTGTAGAACAGACAAGAGTACTCACAGTTGTCCATTATCCACAGTTTCTTCTCTCTGTTTATTTTGACTATGAGCCCTCATTTGACTAGAAAGTTCATTCCTCCCTGGGAATGTTTTCTCACAAGTAGGACAACAATGTCAGACTGACCTAAAGGAGGTTGTTCTCTCTTACATTTCCTTTGATTTTTTTTTTTTCCCCTTGAATGTGACTTGTTTCAAATGAAGTGAGTCCATCAGAGATGATCTTCTGTCACTGTCAAGCCACATTGTTGTGTTAGTGGACATTCTGATTTTGTTTAAGTTCAACTTCAAGCAGTCCCTTTACTTCATCTGCTGACCATCGGGAAAGTGTTTACTGAGCTTATCTGCAGCACAGATTTTTTCCCGGAGTATTTTGATATCCCAGATTTTTTAATAGGTGACCAACCCACCTCTGTCACACCTTTGCCATTATTGCCTCCTTGCCTGTCATAACCGTGATTTATTTTTTCTAAATCTTGGATCAACCCCTGCAAAACTGCTATTTCTCATTGAAATCAAATGTTCGGGGCCAAATGTTCAAGGACATAAACAAGCCAGAAACCAGAATATTTGCAAAAGTGGACATTCCTGAGGCCAAATGCTAGACAAAAGATCACCTTTCTGACCTTTGTCAGATTGCCAGGTCTTTCCGATGGATTTCAGTGAGAATAACAGAAAGACAAGGAGTGCAGGACCAGAGGCCTCTGCTGCCTCATTCTTTTCCTACACCTCATGCATAATCTTAGGCAAGACACCTCTTTGTTACAAAATCACTTTCAAATTAATAGCTAGGGGAAAGTCTATGCTGTACTTGTGTGGCATCCATGACCAAATCAAAATCATATATGTTTATTATTTAAATTTATTGCATGCATTGATTACAAAGAGAAAACTAGGATTTGTCCCGTTAGCTGCTGCTATGAGGCATTATTTAATAATTTTCTAATTGCCTTCTGTGTTATGTAGAAATGATGTGGTATCTTATTAGAATATGCCAACACAGTTTGTCTGGTGGCTACTTAAGCTGGCAAACATGGTGGTTGAACAATTTCAACTTAAGAAATGTTTGCTGGATTCCCCTTACTGGCCCTTTGTAGAAAACTGAATCAGGGAAAAGTGAAATATCCCACAAACTGCCCAAATAATGCCTTCTGCTTGGCAGCAGCGGAGCAATCTTCAGGTAGAAATAAAAGCATTGCTGAATCATCTACACAAATAGGGAAGTATAAAGACAGCAATAATTAAAACAAAGCAAAACAAAACAAAAAAACACAGAAAGTTAAGGAAAGTCAGAAGAAATGGAAAGCTGTGAGTGCAGAGGTAGGAAAGGCTGGGATCTGGGTGATTATTCTTCTACAAAGCGGTCCGCAAAGTGAAAAGAAACAAGGAATACTATGGAAGTGTATGACTAAGCAGTGTTCATCCTTACTGACTGTATCTTCACTCAGGACAGGAACAAACTGTGACATAAGCACTTCTGAGGATTTCCCTCATTATGCTGCAGTTATGAATTTGGAGCTAAAGAAATCCTAACTTAGGAACTTGTCTGTCTAAATATGTGAGATATGGCTGGAAAACCACTTCATCTAACAAAGAAAGCTGAAAGAAAATGTGCTTTTTCAAAATTTCGTTTTCTCCCAAATCACAAAATGCTAATATTTTCATCAGAACTGGAATACAAGCAGTAACCTGCTATTGAGTTTGAGGGACTTTGATTTCATTATGTTGTGAAATAGTACTTCAACATAAATATTCATAGCCTTATGCTTAACTTTAAACAGCTGCTTAAGCTGCTTGAGTTCATAGACCTGGTCTTCATATGTCAAAGAAATGGCCAGACACATGCACAGAGCAAAAGCAGAGTTTTCAGAAAGATTCTGAAAGGAAAAAAAAAACCTTTCTGTGGCATTTTAAAAAAGTCAAAAGTGTATCTCCACAGCTTTTGAAATCAGATGCTAAATGCAACAGTTAGATTTAGGGGAAACAGAAGGGTCTCTTTTGGTTTACGCAGTACTGTCTCCTGGAACTGCGTTTAATTTTGCAGTTACAATCACACAGTGAATAGCAATGAACTGAAGAACTCCTGAAGCCATTTGAGGAAAATCTACATGAGAACTTCCTCTGTAACATTCACTAGATGTGGCAATGCAGATCAATGGGCTAAATACAGTAGACTACGGTAATAATCTGCATTTCCTGCAGTGCTGGGAGCTGTTGTCCAAGCTGCTTACCATACATCTTACTGACACTTGGATTCATAATTTTTTATTTTATGTAGATACAGAAAAACTTCTTTTCTGGAAAAAAATCAAGTGCTTTCACTGTACAGTTCAGACCTGCTCAATACTAACTTTTTTTTTTCCTGCTAGAAATGGAAATACCTGGCTTGTGTTTAGAACTTGGGCCCAATGTTCTAAACAGTTCTAGTAAACAGAGTCAATCGGAGATTCCCTGACTAATAGCCACTAGATTTAAATAGCAATTAAAATAATTTCAAGTGTTTTCTCTCATTCTGATGGCTAGGCATGAATTTCAGTACCAAGTTTGCAAAACAGTTAATTAGTGCCTGGTAATGTTAATAGACATTACAATTCTATCCCTGCCTTTTCATACTAGCAAGCTCACACACAGTGGAAAATCTTGCCTTTGAAACCTTACTTACACTTCTCTCTCCCTCTCTTTTTTGTTACTGTCTCCTTTGCTCTTTCTCACTGTGGTGCAGTTTTAAATATTTACTGTGGTTGGATAACCAACCAGTTCTTAATGTGGAAATACTCTTTTTAGATGCAAATGTTCCTTTTATCATGCACAACATTGTTGTCTTTTTTATTGTTACAGAGTCATTGCAATTAAAGAAGCAAAAGGCTTCTGAGGTCATCTAGGCATATTCATGCCAGTGCAGGATTGTTCTCGGCAGAATGCTTGATCACTATCTAGTTGTGAAAGGTCCATGCGATGGAATGTCTTTGGGTGGTTATTCTTCCCAAATTCTTCCCAATTATATATCTAGATTTTCAGAAAATTCTTTCCAACTTCATCTGGTTTAAAAAGCCCTTTCTGCTTTTTCTTTCCTGTTATCACTTCCTTTGTCATGGCCATACCTTCCTTGTAGCACCTGCAAACTCTGCCTCCTGAACAAACACATCTGGGCCCACAAGAAGTCTTTGCTGAAATCACCCAACTGAGCGCGGAAGAGTCACACTCAGAATACGGAGCCCTTCCTGCAAAAGGCAGAGCCCACATCCCCTGATGTCTTTGAGGCGCATCCTGCCCCTGGCCATACAGATTTCTGCTGAGCTCTTCAAGGTCAGTCCAGGTGCCCTCTGTACAACTGAGAATCCCATTTAAGCTTAATAGAGGGGAAAGTGTTGTGAATGAAAGCAGATCTGATCCCAAGACGTGCACAGCACCCACAACTCCCATTCATTTTAGTGTGGTTGTTCAGCCTTATATTTTTCTTAGCAACATGTCCTGATGGACAGAAAGCCAAAAGGAGGCAGTGGTGCTATGAATAGCTATACTTGTGAATCTGCAAGGTGCTGAGTGCCCTCTCTTAGATTTCTGTAATGATGGATCTCAGCAAGGCACAAAACGGTTCCACCCATAAATAAAATGGAGAAGAACCCGTTGTCTCAGTCCAGGTGGTAGTGATGACCACATGCACATACACCTAACCGTTCTCCTTCTCTCCAAAGAGGGTGATTTTAACTCTATGACCCAATGGAAACCATGATGGTCTCGTTCCATTCCTTAAACTGCTCTGGAGGATTGTCCGTGAGAGCGTTAGCTGGCCTAGGCCACAACCATACCTGGGAGCTTACTGGCAGTTTAACAGGAGGGGTAGCTGTGTCCCAGTGCTTCAGGGGGTGTCCTAGCCTGTTTCCTTTCTGTGTTGATATATATCCAGAGAACCCTTAAATACCCCTGCTGTCATTCTTCTTCTTCATACAAATATACTAATTATGAAACAGTTCTATCACATTAATTACTTTATGAATTACATTTAAAAAACCCAAGGAGACAAAAAAAACTCTATAGTTTGCAGACCTATACACTGTATACATTAATACTATCCTGAGTTAATCTTTTCCTCAAAGATCCTGCAATCTAAATAAGTCAGGCAGGCAAGAAATGAAGGAAAAGGGGCATTATTTTCTGTGTTAGGAGACGTAGCAGATTGTGGGTGAGATCCAGAAAAGGATTTAGGAGCCCCAAAGTGAAATTTGGACACCTACATGTAAAATGTGATCATAAGATTAATCACTACTAACCTCAAAAGTGCCTGTATTCTAGAGACACTGTGTCTAGAGACACAGTTTTTATTTAAAAACTCCCACTGACCTAAAATCATACTTCTGCACAGTGCAACTACATCACTCCTGGCAGTCCTGAGCAGCTAAAAGCCTGTTTCAACTCAGGTGTCACAAAAACTCAGAAAAGAATTCACCCACCTTTGCTCCGTAACAGCAGCGATCTCACATGCATAAGACCTAACACATCAAAGTCCCTAAAGAAGGAGCGGTAGCCACTGCTACCTTTAAAAATTCAGCCACGGAGGAGCCTCCCTGATACATCACAGGCAGTGACTAAGAGGGTTTCAGGAGGGAGTTGCAGTGGGAACCCCAAACTCCACTTATAAGCAACAGAGAGACTGGGAAACCATTTTAAGTTAACGATGGACCATGACCCAGGCACTCATTAAATTGAATGGTGAACAATATTACCAGGGTAGGATGCCAGATTCTGGTGGTTTTCCATTTCAGTATACTACTGTTCTCATCAGAAACATTCAGTGAAGGCGATCCTCTCTTTGACATGAAAATGATATTTCCAATAGCAAAGATGATGAAGATGGGGAGGAAGTGATTGGGTTTGTGGAAAGACAAAGAGGTCTACATTTAAAGCAAAGCAATTTTAAGGGGAACGCCTGTTTATTTTATTCTCTAGCATGCAGAAACTCAGAAGGGACACCAAGAATGTCAGCTCTCAGTGGCCAGAAGTGAGCTGGGAGTGTGAGACTGAATGCGAAGGCAAAGGGACTGTTTGGGAGCAGTAGGTTACCAGGAGGCTGGACAACCAAAGCCACAACAGCCCTGGGAAATCCATGACATGGGACATGCAGGGGGCCCATGGCCATTGATCTCTGTATAGAGAAGGTCAGGGTTCAGTTTCTTCCTCTGCCTCAGGGGACTCAAGGCTCATGTCCTTCCTCCCAGGAGAGCTCTCTGGCCAATAAGCAATATGCTGTTTTGGGTGAAGATGCTCTCTGTCCATCTTGTCCAAGCTGTGCCACTAAGCAGAAAGGAATTCATGAAACCAGAGGAAGAATACAAGTGTGTTGGGGTATGCTGTGGGAGTATGGGAGAAACACACTGGAGTTAGAGTAGGGTGATGGGAGTGCTTGTCAGTGTTGCTGCTGTATTTATGTGAAATAAAATCCTCCATGCCCTCTGCAGAGCCATTCTTCTTCTCTCCAGTTGTCTGAAGCTCTATCAGTTTGGCACGGACAAGGTGTGACTATTAATCACTGTCCCATCTCCAGAGATGTTACCACCAGGAGCTTTCATTCTCTGACAAAGTAGAAATCTTCAAAGCTACATTTAAGGAAAACACTTCAGCATACCAAAAAAAAAAAAAAAAAGGAGGGAGTTAACTGCATGAATGTGGTGCTTCTGTAGGCAGTTTATTATCACATATTAGTGTATCTCTGCTTTTTTGTAATAATTTCAGAATGAAAAAGGTTAATTTTCACCTTAATCAATCAATGTTAAGAACTCTAAGTTATCTCTACAAGAAGATAATATCTGCTAAATTGGAGATTGTCTTATGATGAGCTTCTTCAAACAGAAATGGCATGCACAGTTTAACATAATTTCAAAAACTGTTCTTTGCCCAAAATAAAGAATTTGTATCAACAGGACTTAAATTTTACTCCTTAATTTGGTAAAACTCTCACTGGCTTCACTGGAATTGCCTGGTTGGATATTGGTACCCATAAAACAGTGTTAGTAAATAATATTTCATGGAATCTAAATGTTGGTAGTCTAAGACATTAATGTAGCTTTAAAAGAGATGTAGCATTTCAGCTGCAGTTGATTGAGTGAACATTTAGTTCTGAATTTGGGTAGACATTGTAGGATGCAATCTTACCCACCAATACCCTTGCAATCTACACCCTTGCTGACCTACCTAACACTAAATTTGATGTACCTGTAAGAGCCAGCATTCCTGTTGAGAGCAGTGTAGGCAAGTCCGTACTGTAACTGGAAAACTGCAGCAAGGCATTGCATTTGCAATGAAGTTCATCCCAAAATGTGCAAAGAATGATCCCAGCTCTAACATATTTTCAAACATAAATATGCATTTCATCTTTACATGTATGTGTATGTATGTATACATTTACATGAGTGTATGAAAATGAGTGTAAGCCTGCACTGTCATTTTAGCTGAACTTTGCAGGCTGTAACATAAACACCTATGAACATATAGCAAACACAAAAACACCATAGAAGCACTTGCCTGTTGCAGACTAATGCACAAACATCGCAAAATCTCAGAATCAAGGAAGTGTTGTAGCCTCAGTTCAGCCCATTACATCTATTGTGTCGCTTAGGCATAGTATTTCTCCAAAGGTCAGTGTGTCTCCAGGCCTTTATAATGTAAACCATCACACCTTGCAGTACTAGTTTCATATAGCGATCTTGTCTTCCCAGAGGTGGAAATTAGTACACTTAGGGTGGCACTTTTACTTGGGGTGCTGCTTCACCAGGAGACTTAATTGCTTCCAAAATCGCCAGCTAACTGTGCATACCTCGCTTGAGAGGTTCTACTCTTCCAAACTGCTTGGCTTTGTAATATGTAAAATCATCCAGTATCGTTCTGCACATTGAGGACCGAGCTCCAAGGGGCTTTGCTGAGGAGAGCTTACTTGTCCACCTGGCCGGCCTCTGCTCAGGGACCTGCCGGAGCACACGCAGACCTCATCACTTCTCTGCTCCTCTTCCCAGTGCCCAAGACCACAGCAGCCCCCAGCTGCCATGAACAACAACTGCATGGAAGCTCCTGAACAACCCCTGGATCAGGCTGAAGGCTTTTCAGTCCCTACGGCCGTGTCAGGTTGGAGGCTCTTGAGCACCTACAACCCTTGTCAGGACAGGGCACATGACACGCTCAAGACCCGCTGAATATCTGAAGCCTTCACCCATGTACTTCTTGTCGTGTCGTCAGAGCATAGGGCAGACTCTAACCTCTCAACAGTTTGTACCTTAGCCAATTCTGGGCAAACTCTCAACAGTAAGGCAAAAGGCAGCCCTTGATCTGTTATAATTTAAATACTTCCTCTCAAGTATGGGTTCCTTGAAAGTGTTTCTCTGCAAAACATCTAAATGTGTTGGTTTTTTTTTCCCCTCTTATCTTATTTTGGAAAATGGGAAAGTTTCAACAAAAAACACATAAAACAGCCTGAGGTGAATACATGGAAAATATTGGGCCAAACAATTACAGTTTAATGAAGTAAAAAGTCCAACAGTCTTGCAGAGAAAATTTTAGGTAAACATGATTGCAATTACTCGTTCCACCTTTGAAGTATTTCCTGACAGTTTTTTTCTCTCATACATTAAAATAAAGGAATTAAGTGAAAGATTTAATGAACCAAAACTAGGGCTTTTATTCCAAACTCGGTCTCAGATTTAGTTGTGCGAAATATTTGTCACCAAACATTAGGATTTCACAGTATCTTCTTGCTTTAGGGCATTATTCAGAAGGCTTTTAGGTTTTATCTTTCTTATTGACAGTAAAGTTTACTATACTGTGGGGTGGCAAACAGATTAGGAAAAGCCCAAGCTCTTCCACCAAAGCTGGATGAGGAAGCAGGGCCTGTGCACTCTGTTCTCAAGACTTCAAACACACCAGATTCTTCCCCCATCATTTTTGCATAATCCAGTGGAATCTGACAAACAAAAGACTCTCAGAAGTCAGATGGCATTTAATTTGAGTAGTAGGTAATCAGTGAGAGAGAGTATCCTGGAGAGAAGGTAATTTGTCTTGAGCTGACAATTTGAGATGGATGTGCTGGGGTTATCTGCAGTGTCAGTTCAGTCAGAGATGAACTGAACTCCATTTTTCTTGCTAGAAGTCTAAATCAACAGAGACCTTGGAGATAATGAGGTATTTAACGGGTTCTCTCTTCTCCTTGTTGGAGATCTCAAATCTTTTCTCACAGAAAGAGAGCTTGAAAGGAAAAGGAAAGGAAAAAAAGGAAATGACAAAAGGGAAAAGAAAGCAGACGTAAAGGGAAATTTGCTTAGTAAATTAGCTAAAAGAGCTGCATTAATCTAATCTAGCTAATGGTACATTTCCCCCCTCCTTTGGAGTAGCTCCTCGACGGCAGATAAACCACACCACTCTCCTGTCTCTTGGCTCTGTTTTCCAAGCTGTGGTTCATGGACCACTGGAAGACTACAGAGTGCTCGCTGGAGTCCTTGGAGAGATGCTGGGCTTTTTCTTTATAAACAATAACATTTTGGGCATTGCCTAAAATAATGTATGGTAGAACTGGCTAAATCGAAGTTTCTCTTCTGGGGCAGAAGGCTTGTTATTTTAACAATAAGTACATTCCAGATGAATTCTGGTCACTTTAAATGGGATCCAAAGCCATCCAATTTGAATTTAAACATATTCTCATATGTTAATGGGGAGAAATGAAATAAAAACTTCATTTTGAGAAACTGAATTGCCAAAGAAACAGAAAGATATGAGAACAAATTGCCAATGATGTTACTTTAGAAAACATGTGAAAGTCATTTTAAAAAAATTGACTCTTTTTTTCATTGGCTAGTCCTGAGGAATGGCACGTACAGGAGGGGACAACATTTGAATGATGTGCACCTACTATTTGTTTTATAGAGTATAGGTCTAAATCAAGATCAGCGCTATCATAACACAAAGTCTCAAAAAGCTTCTAGCTAAAGGTCATGGTTCAAAAATATATAAAAAAAAATTAAATCCTATTCAGGAAACCACTAAAATATGCTCTTAACTTTAGAACTTTAAACTTTAAAGCCAATGGCACTGAAACATTTGCTTAGTATTATGCACACACTTAAATATCTGTCCTGAATACGACCGCTGAATAACAAAAGAACTAAAAGAACTAAAAGAACACAGGGTGGCAGAAAGAAAGAATATTATTAAACAATGTTCTTTAAACAGCATGGCTTTAATTTCTTCTGTAAAATATGCAAGTCTTTCCAAGAATCTGGCATTCATTTCTGCCTGCCTCTTTGCCCCAGCAACTAGATGTGTATGAATATTCCTATCGATAATTTGAGACTCTGTCCTGCAGCAGTCTGTTTTGCTTCAGAAAAGCAGTATTCAGGTTTCAAAGTGGATGAAATATCTGCTACTAACAACCCAAACATTTGTTTAGCTCCTTGTTTATACAGAGATCTTTGCATTTATACTCTAAAATAAAAAGAAGTAACTCATGTTTTCCTTATGAGTCACAAATCATCCTGTTTCCCTATGAATCTCAGGAAGTTTTTGTACGTTACAGGCGAACAATTCAAAACAAGACCTCACATTTTCAGTGGTGTTTTAAGTATGGCTGGCCAACACTTCTAAAATTGAAAGTTCTCTTAAGAAATTGTTTATTGTTATCAGTGCAACATTTTGTCATTACAATGTGTTTGTAAACCAGTTTTTGCTGTAAATCTTTTAAAGAAAACATTTTTTGGGCTCTTGATGTCAACGCACGTTGTCGGGGAAGACGATTTTCTAACTAGAGCTATATCTGACCTCTTACACTTTTCCTCATCAGAATTCTCAGGATTTCTCACCATGCTGGGTGGAAAGAGGCACGTTCCCCAGCAGACAGCTTTTGTGTGCCAAGAGTTAGGGAAATTTCTGTTCGTTGGAAAACCGGTCCCAGTGCATCAGGACTGAATGGCCAGCCTAGGGCAGAGTTTCCCTAACTGTGGGCGACAATCTCCCCAGGGCCACGAAAGAGTTCAAAGAGGGCTCTGAAGTGTTAGAAAAAACAGTGCTGGTCAGCAGCTGCTGACTTTTTCCTGGCTGGAAGAGTGAGGCTGTGGTTTCACGAGATTAAGTCTTCAGCACCAATTCTGGCTTCTGGTATTCCCTTTCCAGCCTGTCCCTACTGCTTGTTTCATCTTCCCTCCTGCAGTGCACGGGCCCCTCAGTTCTCCTGGCGTATTGGTTTGTGGCTCTGCTGTGAAACGGATCAGGAATTTGATCCAATTTGGAGGAAGACACACAAAAACCTAAGTGTTTCTCTGCCAGGCTATTTTTAAGCTGGACTTCTTCCCTGCTCCAGTTCGTTGCACAGATGCATCCATAGCTGTACTGGTGTAGCAGGGAGAGTGGTGCGTTGCAACTCCAGAGCAAGGGATTCGGAGCAGGAGCACGCCATTCTGGCAGTGCCGCTGGAGGGCTGTGCCGGCAAAACCGCAGCCACAAGAGGAGCTTTAATTACTGGTGGCAAGAGGTTACGCTCTCTAGGGAACGACGAATTGCTTTTCAGTGCTTTAATTGCTGGCAGCAGCTCAGTTCCTCCAGAGACAGGGAGCGAGCATTTATCCCTAAAGCCAAAATTACAGCTGAGTCTCGCTCTCCTCCTGCCCTGTGGGGCACGAATGGCTGCTGACTCAGGGGGCTGCAGTAAACCAGATGTTTCAGAAAGGGACCACCTTTTCCAAATGTTTGGAGATGCTGGCCTTGGAATCCCAATGGGATTTTTATCTCTGGGTGCTTATGACAAATCCAGCCCAGTCTGTTGGTGAACAGTATCTGAAGCAGAAGTTTACCGATCTCAGGAGGACATTGTTTGTCCTGTGGAGGACGGTCACGCTCTTGTGTCACTAACCACTGACTTTAATAACTTTATGTTGGTGTTCTTCACAATCAGAACCAGCTGATGCTGGTCTTAACAGTTTCAGCAAAGAAGGGTTGGTCTGAATTGTCAAGAAGTGGTATAAATAACTTCAAGACACTTGTTACCACACACTGGCTGAGCTTCATGGAGGGACTCAATGAAAACAGCATAGAGTTGGAGAGCCTAGAACATGGTCTTCTCTTGCAGCGCTTTAGGTGTCAGTGTCAAAGAAGTGACACATAAAAGCAAATGTTATATGGTCCCAGCTCAACTTGCACCATACCTGCTCCATAGGAAACTAGCAGACAAATTCGTTCTCTAGGTGAACTCAGCTTCTTTTCTACTGATGGAAAAAAATACAGAAATATTGTTTCAGCAGGGGGAAAAAGCAAGTTAGATGTCAGCTGTGACCGTCACTGTTCTATTTTTACTGATTGAATTCTAGCATATGTTTTAGATCATGGCAGATAGTCAAGATTCATTTTGTTATAATAGTGAGGGAAATGAGAAAAAGTTCAGCCCATAAGACAACGGGCTACATTTTCAAAATATCAAAGCTACCTAGGAACTTTCCTGAAATCAATTGGATTTATTGCGTAAGTGCGCTAAGTTCATACATTCCTAATATACGTATAACTCCCTTTGGAAAACAGAATTTAGGTTCCTACATCATTTATATGCCTTTGAAAATTTACCAGGAGCCTGTTTATAGACCAAAGTTGAGACCCCATGACTCTGAGCGTCGCACTGGGTTTAAATTGAGAAGATGTTATATAAAATCTAAACACTATCACCCACATGCAGCCAGAACAAAGACAGCCATCTCCAAGGAGTGGTAACTTTGCCCTGATGTCTTATTCAGCGACTGTGCAAGATCACAATTTCCATTTAATGTGGAACCTTTTGTCTGTGGAAGAACCCTATTTCTGCCATGTACATAGGTACATGTACATGTACATAGAAACCCCTTGCACTGGTTTCATGCTGCATGCTACAAAGTCAAGTTTTCGTCTGTGATCACTGCAACTGTAAGTGTTTAAGGCTCAGATTTTAATGTTCATTAAAAAAAAAAAAGATAGGAAATTTGCAAAGTTTGAATCCTGATCCGGATTCCAGTTTCCAAAAAACAATTCACAAATTTACTATGCTTAAACCTAAGGCTTGAGTTTAAAATCTAGGTTCACAAAAACCACTATTATGTATGATGCTTCTGGCCCTGCCAACATGGACACACACATACAATTCAGTGGATAGCCTTTAGCCTCCACCATCAATCACTTCGACTTTACAAAACCTATTGCTACCACCAAAACATGTCAACAATATGAGCCACATCATTTAAGTGATGCTGATGTTGTCCTCCTCTTTTAACAAAATAATAAACACTTATTTGCCATAGGAATCACAAACAAAGTATGAACGGTGTGAACTTTTTAAGACCTTGTCGCATAGAGGGGATGTGCTGTGTTTTCTTTTGATTTGACACAGCACAGCCAACCCCAAACATTCAAAACTCATGAATCAGGCTGTCTAGAATAAGGGGATTGGCTTAAAAAAATAATAGATATTGGGTTTCTTTTCATTTTAGAGCCTTTCAGTGAACGTGGACCAGCATGACATGTTTTTTTATGGCAACACGGAGGCTCAATAGTTCCCTTTGAACTGTGAATGAAAGCTGAGGTTCTTAGAAAACCTTGTATTTTTTATATATTTGCTGTTTTTTTATATAGACATGTTTCCATCTACACATGGAACAGGAATTATCTGTGTTAGCAGCTGTACATATCGATCGTTCCTGTCCCAAAGAGGTTACAAGCTAAGCTCAAGTTGAGAAGTGTTTATACATAAACAAAATAGCTGCTTTAAGCAATCAGTGCAAGGTAAAGTTACAGTTTCTTCTTTACGAGGTTATTTGTGAGCATTATTTCTGAGAAAGGGTGGAAGAAAGGTAACTGAGTGGCTTTGCAGACATTTATGGCAAAAACATAAAGACAAAAGTGCTTTTTTGCAAGTTTGCCTTATTGGAGAGGGATGCTGGCATCCCTGAACAATTAGCGGAAAAACAGAGCTCATAGGGATGGAGGGTGAAGGGACAGGGTACCGTATGATTTGAGAGATGGCTGAAGATGCTGCTGAATTTGCAGACCTGTGTGATGGATGGCATACTGGTGAGAAAAAGGAATGGAATTGCAAGAGAAAGTACACAACACTGCTTAAGCCTGTTGAACTTACATTTATAGTTAGATGACGAGTTTACATTTATAGCTAAATTATTCATGAGGTAAGCCACAGAAGTGTGCTATAACTTTTGCATGGGAGATGCATTTTCACAGAATCTCTGTACTCAGATATGACTCCTTCAGATAAGGAGAGGATAGGCAATTTTAAGGAGAGAAAAGAGAGCACAGAAACCAGAAGGGACATGGAGGTGTGAATTCCAGTGCTAGAAGAGATAATGTCACCAAGTTAAATAATCAGATAGCAGCGAGGTGAACCAAAAGGACAAACAGGAGGCTAGGACCAGAGTGATAAAAGATGAAGTAGGAGAGTCCTTTCGCAGGCCAGCAACACAGCTTGTACATGGGGCATATGAATTATGCTCTCTGGGGAGGGCGTGAAGGATTAAAAAATGTCATCTGCTACAAGCAGCCCAGGCAGTGGAGTGGTTCAGAAACAGGACTTGAATTGGTGTTTCTTGTATAGTCATGCAGAGAGCTCTGCTCTTGCCCACCCAGTCCAGCTGCCTCTTAAAAAAAAAAAAAAAAAAAAGGCATAGTACAAGAAAAAGAAGCCCCAACTATGTGACAGCCAGTGCCTTGCTGACAAATATTAGGGCAATGTGGGATGCATTGTTTTCCAAAATTCTTCACCTCACCTCAGAGAATTATATTTATTTTATGGGTCACAAACGAGGAATTTCTTTTGACTGTCAACCTTGGGCACATTCTTCATTGCCTCCTTCACACAGCCTGACCAGGAGGCTAGCTGTTAATGATCTGAGCTATTCCAATTTACACATAACACTGACTTAAAATTCCTGTGTGTACAACTCTTACTGTACTGTATTTCAGTACACTGCAGGCAAACAATCCCATTGTCTCCCATATGTTTCGAACAACAAACATAAAACAGGTGATTAAACTCCATAAACAAACAGGGTTTTCCCAGCAACAAATCAACACCTCTCCACGTCTGGTATTTGTGGAATTTGATAAGCCACCCACTTTGCTCCCTCCCCATTCTTGTTATGTCTGTCCTCAGCCTTCTTCATCTTTTATCCTCACCCTGCTTCGCCCAGTCTCCAAAGGCAGGCATTCATTGTTAATTAACTGCTGAAACAGTGCAAGCAGCTTGGTTCATGGGATTGAGATGGGAATGGAGCTTTAGTTCTGAGTTTAAACTGTTTTGAAAGACCTAAAAGGCACATTTTCTCACTCAGAAGGAGTGAGGGAGGCAGGAGGGAGTAATATACAAGACAGAGAGAGAGTTAGGGAATGTAACTGGAAAACCTCAAACCAGTAAATTAAGACACATGTCTTAATCAGTTTGAATGATAGGAGGTTTTTTTAAATCAAAGGTTCTGGTGTTTCTGGTACTTATGTGCTCCCAGATGTAAATACTTGCCTGGTATAATGTTTCTGGGCCAGATACCAGTCTCAATCAGAGTGGTGTAAATCTGGAATTATTCAGGATTAGTAAACACTGCCTTCATACAGGAGTTCTGCTGGCATAAATAATTAGTTGCTTTTTATTGTGCTGCCTTACCAAGAGTACTTAAAATTGCAAGAATGGCCTAAACAGAGAAATTGTTAAAAATTACTCCCCATTCACTTTCAGTCAATTTTTGATAAACATCTTGCTCTGGTACCTTTAGCAGTAAATGAATAAATTACTGTATTCCTTCCACATACAGAAGTTTCCATCTTACTGTGCTGTATTATCTTACAGACTGTGTTTTCTGTTACTGACAAAATGAAGCCATTAATATGTGTTCAGATTCCACCGCTATCAATAATAAGCTGAGTTTTGGAAAACGGAAATGCTACCGCTGTCTGATTATTCCTGTTAAAAACGCCTGATCCACTGGGATGGCTCAGTCTGACTTGAGATTGTCCTAATTTTAGATGCAGATTCCAGTAAGAAACATTCTTGAGACTTGAGGGGTTATTTCGATTCTGACTGTTGAGGTTATAGCTGCATCCACAGTCACAACAGTTGTTCAATATTCCCATTGTATTCTGCCTAATTAGAACATGATCTGTAGTTGTCCCCAGAAATCCATATTGTATTCAGCTTGTTTAGATCTCATGTAATATTAATAACTCTTCCACAGAGTATCCTGCAGTGTTGCAAATACATTTAGCCTGTGTTGATCAGAAGTGAAAGCGTTTCATTCCATAAAGAAATTAGGAGCTCTACTGCTGTCAAATTCAGCCGTTAAACGAAGCAGAAACTTAGTTCAAAGGCCAACTCCTGGAAGCATTTTCCTTTGCAACATTTCAAGAAGCAATACTTCCCTTTTGGGATTGTCCAGGAGAACATGCTTATAAACTGAATGCCATGCCTTCTTAACAATGACAAATATTTCTTGTCTACTGAAAAAAACGGAGTGTGTGAATTCAGCAAACCAAAAGGGAGACATTTATTCAAAGGATTTTTGCTGCAGTCTGTCCTGGGGGAGAGCTGGGACTTGGGAAGTCCAATTCTCTCCTATAAGCAACATCTGCATGATGAAATGCAGGGATTCCCTTCCTATTCCATCATGCAGCTTGCCCTGAGGCCAGGTATGTTGGTCCTACAAACCTGTGGATACACCTAAGAAGTAAGGCACGGAGTGATAGCAGGTTGCAGAGAGGCCTCACGTCTTTCTGCAGATCACTGTTGTGGGGCATGATATATTCCCAGAGCAGCATGGCTTAGCCCAAACTTTATTCCCCTGCCGCCTGCTTTTCCATTTCCTCTTCACCTTCCTTCTTCTCTGATGTAGGTATAGAGTGCAATACCTGCAAGGACCCGGGCAGTACCGTAATTGTAAGTAATAATCACCAGCACAGTAATGAAAGGGCAAAGGATCAGGATTTCTGGCTTCTGTTCCCCTGGAGTCTTGGGTGTTCTGCAAGTCTTCTTTAGATGTGCTAATAAGGAGTGAGATGCTGAACTTGAAGAACCCAGATTTAAATATTTTGACCCACAAGCACAGATATAGCAGATAGTTTAAGGGATTTATCTGGGAGTCTCTTCTCAGGTGAGGAGCAGGCACCGCAGCGCGGTACCCTGAAGGTGTCACGCGGTTAATCTGCCCACGGCCGCCTCTCAGATCCCGGGCTCCGCTCACTGAGCCTCCTTTCCTGTCTGCGAGGGAGTGGGGCTTATCAGCAACATCTGACATGTCGTATGTCTTACCAAGATCTTTTCACCAATCACGGGGGGGGGTGTTTTTAATCACTCTGAACAGGAAATAGCATGCTGCATTTAAATACTGTATATAATTATCATGGGAAATATAATTAGCAAGCGTAATTAAATGGGCTTGACTGCATATCAGACTGTTTCTCGATTTTTCACTCAATCCAGCTGTTTCTCACAAACTCTTTACTTTGAATACTGGTGGTCTGTGACAGAACCTCTGCACAGAAAGAAGAAAGAATTACTTCTTTAAAAGCTATTCATTTAATCTAACTAGGCCAATTTATTTAAATGCAATCATGACATTTTCCAACACAACCTCCTTTACTTATTACTTTAGATGCTTCATTTTGGAAGGTCTAGATTCATCAAAAATATTCCAATTTGAAGTTTTTCTAAAACCCCAAGTATATGAAGTCACTGATGGCATGGACTGGCTGTTTATTATGTGTTTGTTTAATGTGTTGCACAATGGAGGCCTGATTCTTGATTGGATTCTCCTACGTGCTACCAGTATGTACAAATAAATAATGATGATAAAACAACTGTGGTTAATTACTGAGTATAATGCCGGTTTATGATGATACTTCTTCCTGCTCAGAAAGTTAAAAAAGAAGCATTCTGAATTACTGGAGAAAAGATTCTGTCTTCCCTCCATTAAAGACCATAGGCTCCACGATACTGCAATAGTGTTACAAATGTTGGGAAGGCTATGTTGAGAAAATGAGCGTAACTGCATTTTTATTTTTAAAATGGCCCTTTTTTTTGTCCCAGTGCCTGATCTGTGGATTGAGTTATGTAAGACTGCTGAAGCAATTGAACAGTTTGCTGCCAGCGAAAGAAGCAAATCCATACTCTCCCCTTCCTGAGCAGGATGCTGCGCTTACGCTGGGACTGGTGCTCATATGACCCCTTCGCAAGGTGATTCAGCTCCCTACGCCAGCAAAAACCTAAACTTTTTCTTTTTTTTTTCCTGGGTTGCCTGAGTGAGCCGAATTAGCTCACAGAGGAATCAGATGAGCACTGATGTCAGCGACAGGGGCACGCAGATCCATCCATGCAGCTGCTGGCTGGAGGGGGCCCAACCACCCCCCTTTAGCCAGAGCAGGTGCCTAGATGGGCCCAGCAGTCTCATCTGACTCTATTTATTGCTGGAGTCATGTGGCGAAGGGAAAGGGTATCTGAAGATCGTGGTATGGCATCTCCACAGTCAGGAATGTTTGAGACATTCCCATACGCCAGTGTGCTTCGCTGAATAACACCAATTCTTAACGTGAAAGAAAACTCATGACGATTTGGAGAGCTTTTTCTTGGACCATGCTCATAGCCCTTCTTTGATATACAGGTATATGATTTCATTACATTGGCATAAGCGGTGGCAGAAAATGCATTTTAAAGTTCTCCATTCAAACAGCCACACTGTAAGTGCTTGCAGCACACAAAAAGTACCCCACGACTTACCTGCCAATTCATGTCTCTTCCAACGAGCAGAGAATTCTATTTGGTCCACAGATAAAAAGTAATGGTTAAATATTTTGTTCTATAATTTTGTCCAATGAGTAAATTCAAGGAAGATCCTATATTCTCAAGAACATTCAGTGACCAGGGAAAGAAAATAGTGTAATACATTCTTAGTTCAGGAGGTGTAACTACAGATAAAATGTTGTACTAACTGTAATTGTAAGACATGCTCATATTATGATAAACAGTGAATACGTGAGCTATCAAATCACTCAGCTGTGTAAATTTGATTTGTATCAGGCCTGAACACTGAATCACATTTCTATTAAATTTGCTGGACATTATGATATGCAGTTTATGCTAACATTGTGCCAGTTGTGAAAGGACAGGCAATACTTGATCGAAGACTAAGTTAAATGGTATGGACAGACCGTACCTGATCCAGTGAGAATCCTGCCAGTGAAAAATTAACCTCTCAACAGACTGTTGGACAACAGAGACCATGAGAATGATCTGCATTCTGTGTCTCACACCTGTGACATTTTTGATCTGATAGCAGCACCTCTAACCCCAGATTTACTGTATTGTCAAGCCACAGCCTGGCTACACAGCGCAGGTCTCAAAACCCTGCGTAGCAGGAGCCAACTGTGTCCTTTGAGTGGTTAAAGTAGCAAACAGCTTCCTTGTGCTCACTGGAGGATCCAGGACTCCACGCTTGTAAACCATCTTCATCAAACCAACAGGCTACACCGTATTCTTTGAACTTTAACAAATATAATTTACTGAATATAATATAATGAAACCGGAAAATGTATGGCTGACATAATTACTTAATACCAAAATGCTTAAAGAAGCTAATTTCCATACAGGCATAGTGAAAGGATTTAGCTATCTTATTTCTTCATGACAAAAGCTACAAATCTTTTCCCATGCCAATTGCAGGGGAAAGATTTGACTTAAACAGAAGCAGTAAATTCAGTACAAAGTTTCTTCTAAGTCAAAAATGTCAGATAGCTTTTTCCAATGTGTGACTTAAGTCAGTATTTTCTGCAGTCAAGGGAGAGAAACTGGCCACTGCACTTTACAGATAATTAGCCAAAGAGGACATGACTGATGCTGAGAACTGTGTGCCACTTCCAACCAAAGATGCCTGACTGACCTGATAACCACAGAGTAGCAAATGGCAGTCGATATAATTAGGGGGCCTCTAACTTGCCTGGTGTCAAAAATGCCAAACCCCAAATTCCACGGTTTCTTCTCTAAGCATACAGTAGAAGTAGTCAAAACAGCTATAAATATATTTCCCCTGTATCTGCACATTCCATAAATAGTACAAATATAATTTTATAGCAATAACTGAGACGAAGAAAGGGATTATCTGCTCGGATTCAGACAGTTGTATAGTTTAACTTCTACCATTAGAGTCTGAACTCGGAAAAGATTATGGAGTATCAATAAATTCTTGCTTTTACAACAAAACTGTGCAACAGGGTGCCTGCTTATTCATGAACAGGCTGACATATGCTGGCAGCAAACAAAACTTTCCAAGAGCAGAGATCATCCTGCTTCCACTGAAATCCGTGAGAATGTTGTCACTGCCTTGGAGGAAAGGGTGACAGTACCCTCTTTTATTTACTTTTGAAAGGACTTTCTTTTTTTCTGCTTTGGTTGTATTTTTCTTTATTTCTTGAGAAATTATTTCATAACATTGTGTTTACTCCTTTGTAAGTAGTTGTACCAGGTTAGGTCTTTTCAGGTACGGAGAAACCAGAGGAATTAATTTTACATCAGATTGTGTCCTGTGCGATTGCCTAAGCATATGCTGATCAGAAGGGGACAGTAAATACTGGGTGCCCAAACAGCGAGCAGATGCCACAGATTTGCCAGACCTTCCTGAGGGAATAAAGGGGAGACAGTCACGGCAGAGGGAGGACCAGATTTTCCATTCCCTTTGGGGAATCCTGGAAACCCCAGTGCCTTCTGAGGCTGCGGAGCACCGGCACATTTCGGTGACCAAAGGGAACCAGAGCAACAGTCCGGCCGTTCACTGACCTGGCATTGACTCCAAGATGGCAGCTTGTGGAGAAGAAGGACAGTGGCTAGATGTGGAGTAGCTTGTCCATTATGGACATACTTTCTATTTTACGTTAGGATGAGGTATGCGCAACTCACTTGGCCAGCTTCCATACTTATGACTTGTTGATTATCCTCTGAAGTCATCAATCACTTTTCTGTTCACTTCGGTAGGAACTGGATAGATTTTTTTCTGGCAGTTTATAACATCCATTTTATCTGTCTTCTGTCCACGCTTAGTTAGTGCTAAATTGAAATTAAATAGATGAGGACAAAATTTGCTGTGTAAGAGAAACTGTTTTTTCAGCGACTTAGTGATTAGACCACCAGTCCAGATGCTGGGAGACTGGCGCTGGTTTTGTGTACAAGGGCTGGAACTGATGTAATCCATTTCTAAGCGGGTTCAAGATTCCTCTGTATCAAAGGCAAATTAAATTTTAGTGGAGACACTGGACCACAGGTGGAGCTAGCTGAAGCAGACAACCGGTATGAGAAACCGGGGGAACTGGGTTTTGGTCTTGCAGAGCAAACACTGGGGAAAGTGCTGCTGGCAGTGGGTTGTTGTCTCTACCTGAGCAATAGCCATTGCCCGAAGCAGCTTGTCCTGCCCAAAGCACTTGTTGCAGGTTTGTTTTTTACTGGATATCTGACTATAAAATGTAAGAACCGTAGATATGCATATTATACAACTTCAGTCCTCTCTACAGAAAAGGTGTTCCTACCTTACCTGAGAGTTGAAGTATTTTCATAGCCTATTTTCAGTCTTTCAGCTGCACACTTTGTCTTCAACCACTTACCACCAGCAAGAAGCCAGTGGTGCTTCATTGACCTCAGTGGGTTTTGTCTGGGCTACCCCTTGCTCAACTCTATTTGGTTATCAGTGTGGTATTGGCAAGGTCCAGTGAGTACGAGATAACAAACAGGGATCAGCAAAGCCAACAATGCTTGCCATATAGCTTACTATACTCAGTGCAGGGAAAGTTTCTCCATTGCTTATAGTGGAGTGTCAGATGTAAGAGAGCCCACAAAGACAGCATGTAAAGAAATAACGCTAGTATAGAGTCTAAAAACAATATTCTTTTTTTGTTGTTGTGAAAAAATGCAAAAATACAGAAAATACTTTGTAGTGTAACAACAGTGTGCCCTAATATTACCCATCAGATAGAGCATCTATTATGCCATAAAATTCTTTCCTGAGATACTGCCAGAGCTTACATGACACACACCTTTGAAAGCCAAAGCAGTATATTATCTCCTCTTGCCAGTAAGAAAACACTCAAGGACTAAGCTGAAATGGCAAATTGTTATCTTGTTAATTGTACTTTAAATTCTGGAAATAGTAAACTATTTCTAAGACTTTGTTATAAACAGTTGAAAATTGTTCTGTGTACCACTGCTTGGCTACTTTTACTCAGTATAACTGCATCAAGAATTACCCAATCTGAATCACTCATTTCTTCTAGGGTAGAAAAAGGGTTTGCTTTTCAGGAAATTGTAATCAACATTGTAAAGCTGAACCTAATAAAAAGTTGGGTATGGATTATTTGTATGAGGAATACTGTATCCACAGGGAGGAGGTGTATGTGTATGTGAGTATACACTTCAGCAACCTCGTATTAGGAGATGTTCTAATATTTTACGTTCAAGTTCAACTCCTTTTTGTGAGTTAAACTTGTGGGGAATGTTGTGTCCGTTCAAGTAACAAGTAAAGCAGAGAAATAATAATTTTCTTCTATAAACAGACTTGGATAGGTTGCAGAAACCTGCTAGATATTGATTCTGTTCAGGTTGAGTTTCAAAATCTGAGAATTTCAGTAGAACTTGGGGAAAGATTTATGAATGAACTTAGAAAACAAAAATTTCAGTTATTTCAAATTATAGTAATATTGCTTTAAATAATTATGTTAATTTTCATTTAATTGTGTGTTTGAGGGCAGTAACAACATGTATTTGTGAGAAAAACACGATAAGGGAACAGGTGTTTCCCTGGAATCCCTTACAGTGCTGTTCCCTGCTTTTCATGTGGTTGTCCCTTATTTCTATTCATAAAACTGGTCATCTTAGGGGAAAGGTGACAAACGATTTTGTATTCAAAGTCCTTACAGTCCAAACCCCGCAGTGATGGAGCCAATGGGGTTTTTGGCTTAACTCATACCCGGGATTTTTTTCCACTAGTGTGTCTGTATGGTTTGTACAGTACCACCCTACTTCCCAGGCAGGCAGGACAAAGCTCTCCCCGCCTGCGGACGGAGGGTGTGCTCCTGAGGGAGCCCCTCTCTCCCCGGCGTCCCCCCCCGCCACTCTGACCCCTCCGTGTCAAAACTGGAGAAACATTAATGACTGGTGGGGAAGGGCTAGGGAGCTAATGCAGTTTGAGAAAAAAATCTCAGAAACTTCAAGTTCTGTTTTCTTCTTGTTTTAATGTGGCTGTTGTGAGGGCTTATGAACCCATGTTAAATATCTTACCCAAAAATGTGCATTTCTTGGTCAGTTCTATTCTGCCACTTTCTTTGATGGCCAAGTGGCAATAAGAAACACAATCAGTTGGGGTTTTTAAATAATTTTGAAATTATGGGTTCAGATAAAATAGGAAAACAACAATAACAGTAATAAATAGTTATTCCTTATATAGGATCTTTTTTTTTTTTTTCAAATACAGCTCCACAATAAAAAATAAGGGTGAGTTTTAAGAATTACTTTCTCTGCAGTTGCAATGCAGTGCTCTCAGAAGTGGATGAGCTTGCTAAACATCAGTGCGTTGCAAATCACACGACAACGCAAGGCAAATGAAAAATCAGGATACCTAGTTGCAAATGTGGGGGAGTTTAAGCAAGAAAATGAGATTAGTTGAGTTTGAATTTGTCTAGAATAACAGAAATTATATCCCCCATCTAATAGCATAACATCCATAAGGTTTCTGAAGACGATTGGCAAGGATTTGGTTTATTTCTTACCCAAAGGACAGACACAAACAAACCGGGAGGGTTTGACCCGGCGTTTTCAATCACACAACGTGCATTTCGCTGTGCTGCCCGGAGCCTCCCAGCGAACAAGGCGGAGGCCGGGACAGCTGCACCTTCCCGGTCA
>NW_009634111.1:0-2516 GCF_000690535.1 Cariama cristata | reverse complement strand
CCTTATCTTACAGCCATTCTAGCTACCCCCCAAATCACAAAGGCTCCTGTCCAAAGTGAGACTGTCCTGGAGCCTCCCTACCTCACAGCCATTCCAGCCATCCCCCAAATGCCCTTCCTTTGTTTAATTGAATAACTAAGATATTTACAACATCTTCCTTGTTTTGGGGGCTTTTAACTCTTTCAAAATCATGCTGGAAATTGGCCTCAAACCCAGAGAAGGATTTAATAATGCTGTTAATTTCAGCCAAGTCTCTCTCCTTCCCTCCTTCCCCCACCCCTGAAGTGCTTACATATAGAGTAAGTGGTGTTGTAGTGTTGGTGGTGTTAAACACTGATCTTGAGGATGCTTGAGTCTTTAGGTCACGATGTCAAGACACCCTTGGACACAAGAGGTCCAGCTTGCCAGCTTCAGGGCCCCAGCAGCCCAGCACTCCTAAGACACCTCCCTCTCCATGTGTGCAGGCACTCTGCGCGTCGAACACGACTGGCACTTCCTATAGCAATGCTTTACGTGTAAAGGTAGGAGCGAAGCTTAATGATGCCCACCATCATAAGGAAGTAAACTGTGCTGAGCACTGCCCTAGTCGAGTGGGCTGTGGTGAATCCTAACTCCTGCTAGGGCTGGAAGTGAACATGACCTTTAGCAGCTAACTGTCTGAGTGCAGTTTCCCTGAAATGGCTAAAAACACATAAAAGTGGTGGTATGATTGATGATAAGTTAAAAACCATTTAAGAAAACAAGAAAGGAATTCAATACTTGATGCGTCTCAATTACTGCATCATGAAGAGCTGGTCTGAGGGAGGATTTAAAAAAGCCCGGTACAGCCTGTTTTGGGGCTTTAATTAGCTGCCCAAACATGTAACTGGAGAGAATCTATAGGGGCTACAGGTCTGTCTTTGCTCTTTTCATGCCGCCTCTTAATTCTGCCTGTTGAATAATGGCAGAGGTGTTTTGGGGCAGTAAGTCATTAAGGTTTGTTGACACTCAGGTTTGCCATTGCTATTCAGGAGGTTAAGCACTGTGTTTACTCCTGCTCTCCTGTGCCACCTGCGTTGAGGGAGAGGTTCTTTGTTTCTCTGCTGGTTCTCCTTGCTCATCACTATGCAGAATGAAGCCTTAGAAGTCACCTGAATATTAATTTTTCAGGCTTTCTGAGAATTGTGGGAACTAAAGGTCCAGGAAAGTATACTGGCTCCCATTCAGGCAGAATGGTGAACACGCTGAGCAATGAATAGGTGTGCCAACCTAGGATAATATGCCCCAAA
Source organism: Cariama cristata (assembly GCF_000690535.1). Classification (NCBI taxonomy): domain Eukaryota; kingdom Metazoa; phylum Chordata; class Aves; order Cariamiformes; family Cariamidae; genus Cariama; species Cariama cristata. Next base: position 1,248 of record NW_009634111.1, on the reverse strand, counting down.
CTTGGTCCTGCTGTCAGCACCTCTGGCCTCCTGCCAGGGGCCTTTGGCCACATTTATCTTGCAATGACTTTGTGTACAGAGCAGTTGTACTTCTCCTCTGACGGCAAGAGATGCAGCATCTGAAGGCTTAGAGGTCCGTATGAGAAACCTGGAACCCCACTAGAAAGGGGAGGTGACCCATTAGTCCTGAGCGCCTGGTGGGTCTGCTGTGGGTGTACATGCACCCTGCAACCAAGTACTCTGTGCTGGAGCCAGTGGGTTTATTTTAGAGAGAGCTTGGAAAGAACCTGGGTGTAACCATTTTCCAGTAGAAGGCTGAAATCAAAACACTTTGCAATCTTTGCCAATTCTTATTTTGAAATATTCTTACCTCAGTTTTCGTAATAGTTGAATGCTTTCACCGCGGAAGTTTGATTTGTCACAATTTTTCTCCCAAATCATGTATTTCGAAGGTGAACCGAAATCTTGAATTTTGTCCAAAGTTTTTGATCAATTCAAATTAAGGATAAATATGAAATTTTAATGGAGAGGTTAAAAATCATACCGTTTCATTTGGAATTTGAAACAAAGCCAGACTTCTAAATTTGAAATCCTTTATAAGAAAGAAATCTTCAACTCAGTTCTGATTTTGATCATCTTTCCTGTTGAGTATCACAGAGTGGCTTGTCTGTGAAGACAAATACAGTCCTGCCCTTTAGATAGCATTCAGGTTTGTGGTTTTTTTTTTACTCTTTTTTTGTGTGTGTGGTCATTCTGGTCGTGTGTGTGTACCCCCAAAAGAGGTTTGTGCAGCTTTCTCTTTTTCATATAGTAAGCATGTTGCCAGGCCGTGGCTCTCTCAAACTAGTTAGTGTCATCACTCATTAGCATCGAATGCCACAGCCCATATCACTTTTGCTGTGTTGCTAGGCTAGCACATGGTGGCTGTTGTATTGGATTTGCATGGCAAGGTTTTGGTAGCGGGGGGGCTATGGGGATGGTCTTGTTGAAGACCCTGCCAGAAGCTTCCTCTGTGTCCAACAGAGCCCATGCCAGCGGCTCCAAGACAGACCCACTGCTGGCCAAGGCTGAGCCCATCAGCGATGGTGGGAGTGCCTCTGGGATAACGTGTTTAGGAAGGGAGGGGGTGGCGGGGGAACCAACTGGAAGCTTTAGTGGGAGAGAGGAGTGAGAATATGTGAAACAGCCTTGCAGCCCCCCATGTCAGTGCAGAAGGACAAGGAGGAGGTGCTGCAAGCCCAGAGCAGA
>NW_009634110.1:39374-53543 GCF_000690535.1 Cariama cristata | reverse complement strand
GGCCGTGCTGGGGGGAGCCCGGCGGCGGGAGCTCCGGGGCGGCGAGCGCTGTTCCCCTGCCGGGTGCTGAACCCCCGCCGCGGGGGCAGGAGGCCGTCCCTTCCCGGGAAGCGTTTGGCCGCAAGGTTATTTTGACGGTATACCGGTAGAAAAGCGGGGTGTGATAGGAGGGGAAGCCCTTAGCCTTGCTTTCACATTTCAGGCAGGCATAGCCTCAGTAAGGAGGGAGCAGGTTTGACCAAAAGTCAGCTTGGGGGAGTTTGTGCCTTTTGTTCCTGAAAGCTAGGACGTGCATACAATTACATATTATTATAAAAGTTAAAGTGAGAAGGAGGTGTCTCTAACAAAATGCTCTTTGCATATTTTGTACAACTTTGTGCTGTGTAACTTGCATTATTATTTTCCTGTGACCAGTGAGTTGTAATAATTTTCACGTATAAATGTTCCCAGAAGGCACTGTAAGATACATATGGTGTTACAATCATTTAAGTAATGATTAATGCCTGCAATAGATTCAGATAATCTTTCAGAATACATAGGTTTTTATTTTGTACTATAAATCCTGTTTGAGCACTATTAAACCCTTTTAACTTCGTATCATAATTTGCAATTCCATTGAGAAGAACATGTGGCTTGATTTTGATTTTTTGTTTTTGAAGGAAAAACAAAAGGCATAAGCAAACAGAACAGCTTTAGCCCTTTTCCCCTTAATGCTGTTGTTTTGAATTGCAGGCTGAAAAATTTTGCAAAACGTTATTTTGCCATTTCGAAAGGGGACACCTTGGTTTCTAACAACTTTGCTAGCTCCCTTTTTGTGTATGTTTGTACACATGAAATAAAATTTTGTATAAATGTGTTGCTTTAATATCATATATTCAGCCAGACTTAATTATTTTCCACTCTGGCATTTCCTTTAAGCCCTGAAAGAGGATATTTGTACTTTGGTTGGAGGTTTGGACCTCCTAGTTGTTTCTGCTGTTTCAGCTGTGGAATGACAGCAAATTTAAAAATTCATTCTTCTGAATTTTTCTCTTAGAAATGAATTAATAATTGCTTCTTGGCTGGTGTATGAAGGAATAAGTGTAGGAATGGAGAGGTTAGGCATGAGCACTATTTTTTTGTTTAATCATTTAGAATAGCTCAGTGATCAGAAATTAATTAACATAACATGACTTCTTTAGCTTTTCTAATTAAGATCATAGCCATATGCTTGTTTGTTAGCAGTATATACTTGTGGGCTTATCAGCACAGGCATATAGATTTATGTTCCTATTAGACCTGGTATACTCAGTTTAGAAAGTACCATTATTGCACCTTATGTTAGTATTCGGATGGAATTTAAATTTACTTAGGAGTAACTCCTTTGAATTAATTTGGAATAAAGTTGTATGTTTATTTTTAAATGAGGACATAAAGAAATTATTTTGGCATGTTGTTAGTTTTGTCTGTTGCTGAGACTGCTACACATGACTCCAGAGTATATTAATACAGAGTGAATAAAGTTTATCATGTAGTTTAGTTTCGTTGCATTCAATTTTGGTTTGAGTAAGTTATTGTACTTAGTTTTGCTTAGTATACCTTTGTGTTTGTGTGCGTATTGCTAGTTTCCTATCTAGAAACAAATGTATATTTCTTCACTTGCGACAAATTAAGATAGGTACAAGGGATTAGCAAAATAGAAAATTTGCTTGTTGTTTAGCCACAGTAACTTGTTGTGTTCAAATGTAAAATTATGCAGAATGCAGCACCTTGTTTATTAAAAAAACTTTACTTGTTAACTTCCCTTATATCCAAACTGTCAACATCTTTTAGTTAAGAGTCAGTGAGAAGAATGGAGTCCATAATAGGGACATTTTCTCAATGTGAAGGAACTGTCTTCCTGAAATCTGGAAAAGTACTTTAGTGCATACGGCATCTGCTGACTTGCAGATGTCATTTATGTTTATTTTTGAGTCTCTATACACAAAGTTGTAGAGTTAAGCTTGTTTACTGAGACAGGAGGAAATATAAACAATGACGGATTACAAAACTGTGAAACTTGTGTAAACTAGAGGGTTATGTCTTATGTGAATAGGAAGTCTCACTAGTTTGTGGATAGAAAATTGAATTCTAATCTTTGTTTGTTGTCATTTCAAGACATTTATGAAAAAGAATGTAAATATGAAAGCCTCATGTTCAGCCCCAGTATTTAATGAAGTGTTCAGATTAAAGATACTGCTCACTTAAGTTCCAGACCTGGGTTTTCCCTCTTCTACCACTGATACATAGTGCAGGCACCTGAACTAATAGTACACCTTCAGTGTTATGTTGTCATGAGGTTACCCTTGTGGTAAAATACGTTTTAAAAGGACCGGGATGCTAACTGTCAGATTGAGAGATTTTTGAGTTGGAGAATGAGATAGCAGAGTTGGGCTAACAGTGGCTGAAGCTTTGTCATTTAAGTGTTCCAGACATCTTCTTTTAAAAAAGAAACACAGAGACAAACAAGAAATGTGAGGCAGATAAATAAGCTAAAAAGAGGAAAAATGTCTACATTTATGGTACAGGTTGGAGTGTATGCATGCTCTGTCTGCAGTGTTGTGCACCAGTATTTCCTTAGTAAAATAAAAATCTTCATACGGAATTATTCTGGTTGCCCCCCTGCAAGCCTTTCATGTTTGGGATATCTCTAACAGTTGTTAATCAGTTACCATTGGTGTCAGGATATTGAACCTGGATTAGTAAGTACAGAGTTTTGTAATGCTGAAGTTGGCTAGAAAAGGAAAGAAAATGTGTGCGGTGCCCGGAGTTGAATCAATGTTAGGTCATCCTTCACTGTTGGCGACATTGGTAAAAGTTACATAATCTGTGACCTTTCTTGTTATGTGAGGGGTTAAGCAAACTCTTGACTAGAATCATCTAGAGAGATCTAAACGATGTTGCCATCTCCACTAGCCTGATGGAAAAAAGAGACTCCGGATCTCTCTGGTTACTGTCTTATTTTGTCCTTTTCCCTCTCCATCCCCATTTTCTTGTTCACCTCTCTTCTTGTTTTCTGTCCAGGAAGCACTAGTGTAGCTGGTCAAAACTTGGTGTTTTGTTATGCGTTTTTTTCAGAATATTCCTGATAAAAATTTGTCCAATTTGGAGTTGGCTGATAAAGCTTCACTCAGTGTTTGTTTGCTCTTGAGGTAGGTCTGTGAGGAAGAATCATCACCATACACAAACAGCATTTTCTGTCTTTGCTCCTGTTTTTGTATTGTTTCATGGTTGTTTAAAAAAGAAAATAATCTCAGACTAAATTTCTTTTTCAAGATAGTTTTACTGTATTTGTATTGATTAAAAAGTGGTGATACAGCTTTTCACCTTTATGAAACATTTTTATAACTAAAAGGAGTAAGGAGTTCTGGCAAAATGCAACCCTTCATTAATGATTTCTTCTTCAAGTACTTTATTCTTCCTTTCTTCCTCTGAGTAAGGATTAAAACATTTTGAATGGTAGTTATTGCCATGGGCCTATGCAGTAAAGCAGACAAAGGTTTCTGAATGTGTAACCTCAGACCTCGTTTAGCCTCTTAACACAGTAGTGTGAAAGATTACACTGGCATCTTCAAGTGTCTGAGACCGTTTAGGTTGTTGAAATAATACAGCATGTAGACATTGTGTCTGAATTTATCAGTTTGAAGCGAGCATTCTTCTCAGATAGCAAGGGCGTAGTCTGCTTGAGAATATCATCCAAAAGAGATTACCTGGGCAGATCTGAAGTTCACTGATGTAAAAGTTTTGTAAAAATTATCTTTAAGAAATGTGGGGAACAAAATAGTTAGGATGTCACTATTCATTGGTCAGACTGTTTTAGAAATATATATGCTATTGGTCTTACAATTAAAAATTCATATGCCTCTCTCCTACGTTATGATGTACCTTCTCGCAACTTTCTTCTAAGACTCTTCTTTAATAGCATGCAAGCTGCAATATCTTTTCTCTGTGGTGATGTTATTCACGTTTTGGACGTGTATTGGAAGTTACAGAGGTGTGGGTGGGAGGATAAGGACTGACATTAAGTTTGCTAGAACTTATTGTCAGATTGCCCTAATTGTCTAAATTGAAGTCAGTTAGCTTTTTGCTTGTGTCTGCCTTTCTCTCAAAAACTACATCTTACTGGGTACTCATCTTCAAAACATAGATTTAGTCCAGTAGCTTTTCCTAGGAGCCTTAGTTTTCTTCCAAAAGCTTAGTTCAGCAAATGAATTCTAGAGGTAGAGAAATGCGGTACTTCCATTAAGAGTAAAACGTTCTAGACTCTGAGCAACACTGATCTTCGTCTTTCCCAACTGTAAGGCTGTCATAATGTTGAGTTTATCTGTAGAAACTAGGGGATCTCTCTCTTTGCCCTTTGTGGCTGTAAGTCTTCACAAAAGCATTTCTTTCTGATTTTTGATATGGCTATGATGATAAGCTTTTATGTCTAGTGAAAGTGATCTGTACAATTGTCCAGTTTCCTTTTTTGTAGTTTAACAGTGCTGAATAGGAACCTTTCCCTTTTATAGTTAAAGAAGAAGAAAGTCCTGGATTTTTTTTTTCCCTGTTTTTTAATGTGCAGTGTGGAACAAAAATTGATGACTGGAATCCCACTGATAAAGCAGGCTTTTACTTGCAGTTTTAATTTCCTTACTGTGATACTGTTTCTTTTGAATTGAAAGAAGTGGAAACACTGAAGTTAAAAGCATGTGAAACGAAATTATTTCCCAACTATACATGGATGTTTTAATTAATACCTAGTTATGTAAGAAATGACCATTCATGTGGAGGTTTATGTGTTATTATAGAGCAGGGATGACAAGTCTTGTCTAATCAGTGTTTTTTATTTGGAGTTTACTTACCCAAATACAGTTGAAAGTCTTCTGTCTTTGCCCATGCTCCATGTCTGTAGTTCATATTTAGTAGCGCAGAGCTTATCCATTACATTATGTTTTCATTTACTATTCTAGGTTTATATTTGTCGTCTTTTCTGCTACTGTGGGAAAACTTTCTGTGCTGCTTACCTTAAAAATCAGTGATTGTGGATTTCATGAGAACTGGCTTAGTTCTGGGATAACCTTTAGTTGGTTTGCTGGCTTCGTTAACTGGGCAGAATATATGATCATCGGTCCATGCTTTGGAGAGTCTAGCATACAACAGCCTGATAGGCAGACATAGAATTTCTCACCTTTAATGTTGATTTAGCCATATCTGTCTGTTTCCTTGTTTGTTTCTTCGAGTAAGAGTAGCGCATCTTTGTTGAGAAGTACTTTTATAACATATCAGGATTTCACCTATAACATTTCTGAAAATGTCTGTCTTGGAATTTATAACACTTTTAAAGCAAAGAAGTTTGCTGTGCAGTGCCTTTGGAAGTGAAAGTTAAGATTTTTACTTTCCTTTTTCACCTGTTCAAGCTCAAGAAGTTTATTTTGAGTACATGGGAAAACATTTTTCTTATTCCGAAGGTTGAAACAGTTTTGCTGATAGGGTTTAAAAAATATTTTTTGGAGATAAGCGAGTATAGTTTTTGATGTCTGCAATTTGTGAGATTGTTCTTATTTTTAGCATAATACCAAATGTTAGTCTTGTTAGAATATTTATAAGGTCTTGAAGTGTGGATTAAATAAAAGAAATAATTTACATTCTGTTCCTATGTGTAGATATAGCATGCAACTCTTTACTTCTTGTACTGAAATGGTCTTATGTAAGTAGTCTCGTATATGACAGAATTCTTGAAAGTTTAGCAGAATGCCTGAAAAAGTTGTTCTTGGAGAACAGGAGGGTAATAAACAACCATATGGGAAATGAGCAGCCTTTCATTTGTGGGGTTTTTAAATTAATAAATAAAAAAATAGCATAGCCTTTCAGGTTGTTTTTATTTTAATACAAAACAATTGAGAAAAGTAAGTTGAAGTTTACAAGGAACAATAATTGCATAAAAAGTACTTGGGAAAAACAGGCTTAATTAGGCAGTTATCTTAGAAAATCTCATTTTGTAAGTAAGAGATTGCGATATTTTGTTTACTTGTTTTGTTTTCATACTAATTTACTGAGGCCCATTTTATACCTAACTTAATTGTCAAGCAGAAAAAAATTGGCATAAACCCTCAAGAATAATCTTCTTCGATGTACATTTTGCAAAATCCTACAAAATGGGGCTCTGTCTTACTATTACAAGGTGGGTGAATGATATTAGCAGTATTTTGTAAGGAATAAAATGCAGTCTGTTCCTTGTACTATGAGATAAATAGCAAAACTTCCACTGACTGACCTCAGTGATGTAGTGAGTAGCTATGTATTACAAAATCTATTTTTGAGCAGTAAATTGTTTTTTGACGTATACCGAGACCTAAAAGAACTGACTCAGTGTTAATTTAGCTCCATATGCGAGTTACCTAGAGCAGTAATCTTTAGTAGTTTTATACTTAATATGACACTTCATTATGTATTCAACATACAAATTATGGTAGTAGACCAATCTAGTAATATATTAGGTATTGCATACATATTTAGAACCACAACTAAGGAAATTCGTGTTTCTCAGATACAGTTTTCGCTTTTCTCATTAAATTGTATCGCTTATTGTGTAGCAGAGTGAAGAAGCAGAATGCATGTGGGCTTTGAACTATAATGTATTTTTTGGCTTTTGAATACTTACTGTGTGGTTATGAAATACTTAGTTTTCTTCATTGTGCTGTATATTGTAGGGAATTTAAAATCTATGTGGAATATTTTTCATTTGAAAAATCTTTCTTGTATTTATTTTGTTGATTTTCCTCTATATCATCTGTGACTTTGGAGACCTAAAAGTGGGAAGCAGAAATGTAAGTGTATGTTGTGTGTTTGGTTTTTTTGCTGGTGTTTTGTTTTTTGGGGGGGTTTGTTGTTTTGTGGTTGGTTGGTTTGTTTTTAAATGTACGCTGTGAAGGATTTAAATTCATACTGAAATCTGGGAAGTGAGCTGTTAATCATTTTATGGGAAGCTCTATGGATGAAGAACAATATGCATTCTTCAGGAATCAAAATGAATTGCAGTGAAGTGTCCTGCAGATCAGACTCAGAAGGTGAAGGTTCTTAGGATCTCTGCAAATGATGGAATAGGCAGAGATTGCCATTAAAAAAAGTAACACCCCGTTTACTCTTAGCAAGCTGCTTTTAATGCCCTGGGATAGGCCATTTAGGGAGGGATTGATAGCAGGACCTGAAATGAAGTCTGTAAAGCCTTCGTCCAGTAATTCTTGAAGAGTCACTGAATGTGGCACTAGTTAGGAATTTGGCAAACCAGTGCAATTCTACTCTACTATTTCTTACTCCTTCCTGAAGCAATTTTCATGGGATTATGAAGACAGACCAGACTGTAAAAGAGAAGATGTTGGTGTTGGACAGGTATGTATTCTTTTACCTAGGTACTTGCAAATCTTGTCTTAGGAAAGTTTGGGTAGCAGTGTATGTTTCTGGAAGAAGAAAATTTCCAGGAATTCAAATAGATATTAAGTAGTTTCCCACTGACGTGGTTCTTTTGTATGCTGTAGAGTAATGGCATAGCAGTGTAGATGATGAGAAGGCAAAGGCTTACTATGTACTCCCTGTCAGAATCTTCATCTCAGAAAAAAATCAGGAGAAAGCGGCAAGATGCCTAAAAGTAAGTAGATATCTGGTGAGAAAAATGCCTGTTGTTTCAAGAAAAAGCAGAAAAAACAAAGATTAAAGGGAAAAAGTACTTCTCATTTCCTCTTTTTTAGCTTCATTTTCCTTTTTAGTTGTCAGAATACTCAAGGACAGATATTAAATAAGCATATAGAAAATCAAGGATTTGATCAGCTTCTTTGGAAAAATAAGGGATAAATTAAGCATACTGAGGAAAAATGTTGTGAAACATATCTTTAAAAGATAGTGCAGGAACAAAGTGTTTCTGTAGAAAATACGCAGAAAACTCCAGAGGTGCCGGGAACAAGTCGCAACAGATACTTGTATGTGTGTAACTCCCTCTGATTAAAACTTCAGCGTTGCTGTTATGCTCTGATTTAATACTTTAAGAAAATTTAGGGAATATTTTAGAACAAATAGTATATAAAGCGGAGGTTTGGGGGAATGTTATTGTAATCTGCAGGTTTTTCTTTTACTGTCATTATGATGTCCTGAAAGAATTCCTTCTCAGATAGTTAGTCTACTGATGTTCCTTTGCCTTGGTAGATGTATATAGTAGATCAGTGAGGTATAACTGTCTAACGACTGGCTGTAGTTACATGTAAATGAAAGTACTTCTAGTTATTGTAAAATATACTTGATGGTAGGCTTTTTTAATGATCACTTTAGTTGAACAGACTGAAAAGTCTGGGAGGGGAATTTCCTTCCCTCCAAGCCTCCCATTGCAAGGGATTCCAGACCATTCTGGACATGCAGACATTTGTTCTGGCATTTATTTATCAAAATAAAGAAGAGAAGAAAAATGGTAAAAGGTATGTAGAATAAACCAGGTGACTTACGGGGGTGTTGAGATTTTTGAGAGAAATCTTATAACTTTTTCAAGTAAATGTGACTACAGTGTAGTGCTGTATGGCATAATTCTTCAGACAGAAGGCAAGGCACAGAGCTTCAAGAAATTGGGAAAGGTCATGTTAGTAAGATGTATACGGTTCAAGCTGGATATATTTAAACTGCTCCAGAATCTAATGCTATTCTGACATCTGTTTTTTAGGCATGTGCTCTGTTCCACAGTAGGGAGGTAAGCTGTAAAACCTTAAGATCTGATCTTGCAAGTTAAATTCTAGTGGGGTAAGAATGAAAACTATTACTAGTGTCTCCAATGTGTAGGACCTTCTTATCTGAGTAAGGCTCAGGCTTTTTTTTCTAAGCATCGAAGAACAAAATGGAAACTCTAAATTTTGAGTTAAATGCAGCTACTGAAAAAAGCAACTGCTGAAGAGTTTCCTGTGATCATTAAGCTTCAGGGATGCTCACCTGCCTGTTCCTATTTCTTTATTCCAAACGGTATAGCTCTAGTTTATGCAAAATGGTCTCAGTACGTGAGTTTTCTCTTTGGCTTGGCAGTTGATCAAAGAGAATTAGTGAAAATACTAGTTGTCATTTCAGCATTGTTTTGTCAGAAAAGGGTTCAAGTAAACTTTTTTGAGTACTTTGATGAACAGAACATCTTTCTGGAAAAGGCATCTGAAGCAAGTATCGGTATAGCATTAAACTGGGACATCATGGATTATCCTTAATATTAGAAAAATCTCTTAATTCCTTGATAACATGTCTTATATTTGGTTATTGTTATGCATGAGATGCTGTGACGACTCATCAAATCATAAGGGAGATTTTTAGATGTGAAATAGTAGTCATTTTCAGTATTTCTTACCAGAATAGTAGCAGGTTCTGGTATCCTCCTCAATAATTTTAGCAAGTCTTCGTATTTGGATTATTCCTAGTATACTTTTTCTGCATTGAACAAACACCTGCTAAAAATGTTCTACCTGTACTTCAGACTTTAGAAAGTAAATTCAGCTGTGCATATGAAAAATATGCAGAAAAAAAAAAAACACTTTAAAATGAATGGTTTAGATCTCATTAGCATCTAGAAAGTATCTAACAATTAGGGCACATTCAAGCGCTTCCTCTATGTTTAAGATATTGTGAAAACATCAGCCTGGAGCCATTTGAGGCAATAGAAAATATATATTATAATTAATTCAAAGCATAAATTTAAACTTAACCCTGTAGATGCTGACATTCCAACTAGCAGCATTGCAGGAAAAAACAGGCGGATGCAGAAATTCTTTGTATCTGGATCATTAAGTGCGCTCTCAATTCCACAATAAGTGGACAATTTTTAAAATACTCTTTGCTTTCGTGCTGTACCTACATAGGTCTTTTGACTGTAATTCAGTAAGTTAACTTACCTTGCGTGATTCCATTCAATTTGTCAAGTCTATGTTAGCAAGTAGTTAGTTAGCGGCCTAAAAGCAGCAGATTTGTAGAGCAAACCGCTTAGTACTGGGGGCTTCACATCCATACTGTTCACAGTGTTTTGCTTCATGCTAGCTCAAAACCCATGGAGTGAATTCTAAGTAATGGTTGAAGTGCGTTAGGTGCAGTCTTGGAGTACATCTTGTTTAGTTTTGTCCAAACCAAATTCAGCATTTGTGCTTTGATCCCTCTCTGCAGTGTGAACTGAAGTATGGTGATTGGGGACCATCAGGAGGTAGCTTGAAGACCGCTCTGGAACCAAGCAGAAACACTAATACAGGCACGGTATTTGCTGTTTTAAGCCTCCACAGGATTGTGTCTGTCTCTTACAATTCTTGTGTGTGCCAGAGAGGTCTTCCAGTGGGTAGAGCTGAGGAGGCTTTCCTGATGGTGGAAAGCATCCAGAAAGGTACCGGCTCTTGGACTGTTCCTGTGCATTTTGTGAGGGTGATGTGGCAAGGGCATATCCTTTCAATCTTTGGATACTCTGGAGAGAGTACCTAAAGAGGTGTGAGAAATACCTTTTCTTAACTAGCCTTGTAATTACTCTTAACTTAAGCTAGCCTAAAGTAAAATTCAGTAGTAAGTAAAAGTATTTCAAATGACCAAAATAAGCCACACAATTACAAATTTTTGTAAAAGCTATAGATGAAGAAATGAAAGAAAAAACATGTTTACACTAATAGTTTGAACAGGCCTTCCCTGTACCTAGCTGACTTGTCTGTTAGGAAACAGACAAGCACTTTGTCAGGGATTTTATCTTCCTGCATTCCCTACATCTCAAGCTGTGTTATTCAGAGATAATTTTTTTCTGGTGTACCATGCAGTGTGCTTTAGAGCCCAACAGGACTCTGTCCAGGTTTAGTCCTATGCCGCGTGGAACTTTGGGCATGGCACTATCATCACTGCTGTTCATTCACTGTGCTGGCATAACCTGTTGTGTGGCTGTGCAGGCAGGGAACCAAACAAGCTGAAACTTAACCTGCCAGAAAAAAGGGATCCTTTCCAGCTGAATCAGCTGGGTGATCTGGTTCAGCACTGAGCTCTGCAGACTTCTGCTCCAGTAGGTGAATGGTGAGCAAGGCTGGCAATTTTTTACCTCTACTGTCAAATTTTTTAGATGCTGTTCTTTCTTTATTACTCTTCTATCCTGCCATTTTTCAATTTGTGCAAAACAAATTTAACTGGCTAACCTAATGAAAAACTACTCTTTGAGAGATTAGTTTTCTGCAGCCTGTAAAATTGAATCAACTCAGTGAGGGACCTCAGGTGTGCCAGTGTGAGGGAGGAGCTGGATTGCACAGGTGGGATAGGTAAGGGTGGAAGATAGGACTTCTACTTTCTGATCACAGCTCAAACAGGTGTAATCAAGTTCACTTGCATTAATTCAGAAGATAGTCTTGACACTCATTTATCTAACTACGTGTTGTCTCCCTTCTTGCAGGTGTTGCTTTGTCAGGCCTGGTATCCTCTCAGTGGTATTTGCTAGCTTGTCCTGATTGACAAGCGAAGTCACCGCCTCTACTGAATAACAAGCAGGAAAAAAAAAACACATAGTGAAGGAAAGGAAGGATTTGCCTGTTATAGGAAATGGTTTTGAGGAGGGGAAAGTCAAGGTGTATTTTCCCATTTTGTATGTAAACTTCTTTGATTCGTGTGTGTGAGTATGAAGGCTGTGCTAGGCGTTTGTGATTAATGAAGAACTGAATGTTTGGTAACTTGCATATGTTAGGTGACTAGAAAAGCTGAACATTAGACTTCTGCAGTGTTAAATTCGGGAAAAGGTGAACACTATGTTAGGCATTTGCAGGCAAGTAGGGTCTCTTTTTATTAATGTGTTAATTTTTAATAGTCAAAACTTCTGCCATTTAGTTTTTATAACTTATTATCTTGACTACAGTATGCCTGACAGAACTAATTTGAAGACTATATACATATTATTTTTATATATACACATATAAACATTTATTGTATATTGAGTAATAACTTAAAAATATATATGTATGACAAATTACCCATTTCTACCAGATCTGATTTGCCTTCCACTTGAGGGACTTCTTTGGCACCATTCAATCTGTCATCTTACTTATACTCAGTATAGTTTTTCTAAGTGTATCTTTACCAGTCAAATTGGCTAATATGCTAACTTTGAGGATGCTAAACTGATACACACTAAATAGCAGTTGATATGCTATTTACTTGTTTTTCTTTTGTTGGATGCCTGTCTGTACACCAACTATTTAAAACATCTGCATGCAAGATCTTTTTCTAATTTTACTTTTGTCCTGCATGCCTCCTCTTGCTGACCTGAACAGAATCATTACCTTTCTCTTCAGTGGAGTGTTATCCGTGTGATGGAGGCAACCGGAACAACCAGTCACAGGCATCAGCTAGTTAGTTAAGTCAGGCTTTGGGATTCTTGGTATTTCCTTAAAAAGGGAAGGGATTGGGATGAAGAAGGAGGATATATAGTTTAGTTACGTAATTATGGTTGGTGGACCATGAACATTTAAGGACTTACTTCACTGCAAAGCGGAGGCCTGCTGGTTTGTGCATTTGTCCAATATTGTATGTTTCCATGGTCTCCATGGCTACTAATGATGTGTTGACCATGGTTTTGGCATCCAAACACAGTGCTTGGAGATAAAGGTAGCTAGCTAAACTGAATTTTGTCATTTGCAATGTAAGTAGCATCTTCACTATTAAGATACATCTACAGTGGAAGTGTGATATTAAAATAGCAGAAAATACTGAAATGCTGTAGTCACTGAAAAAGCAATCCTAACTTTAAAACCCACTCCTTCTAGAAGAAAAAGTTAAAGATTAATAATAATAATGGAATTTTATGGGAAGTGGGAGAAAGAGAAAGTATAGAGGAGACTGATGGCCACGTTATCATAGAGTATAGCTTCTGGTAAACAATGTAGAGACTAAGATTATACAAGTGAGGCATAAAGGCTGTTAATGGAAAGCAGGCTAGCTAAACAGGGAAAAAGATTTGTGTGCTTAATGATTATGCCTCTGTAGGTACCTTCAAGCAGCCCATTCACTAGAGAAGTTTAACACATCGCTTAACAAACACAAAATTAGGAAATTGTTTTTATAAAAAGAATAGATAAATAAACTAAATATATCAAATGCTTGTAATCCCAGTAATGTCTCCTTAAAAATCACTCACTGAGCCTTATTCAAAGTTGACAAGTATTGAATCTTTTAGTAATTCTTTGTTATAAGTTTGTCTTTTACACCATTTTGTTAATGGTGAAATTAATTCCACCTAGAGAAGTACTGTCCATAAGCTCTTGTTTATCCCAGCAAAATTGTTTGTATTTATGGTGAATGAAATGTGAACGGATCCAGATGATAGTATTTTGCCAAGCTAATTTTCAATGAATTTTTCTCTGTTTACTATGAGTAAATGCCTATGCCCACACAGTAGAGATGGAACGAGTTGCTGCAAGTAGAAAGAAGGTGGGATTTTTTTCTTTTGGTAATAATGCATGAGAAAAACTGGTCTTTGGCCAAGGCATTAGTGCCCTGTATTCTTAGGGAATATACTGTTGTCAGACCCTCAAAACTTGTATTATTACTGCAGTGTGCTTTTATCAAACTTCAGTTGGAAAAATCAGGAGTTACACTCTTTTTTAAAAAAGACTGAATGGATGCAATCGCATCTGGTAGCCTTGGGCACCACCCGTTGTCCCAATTTGAGTGTTGGTGACCTGGGGCTACATACAGTGGCCCAAAATTCAGTTGCTTTCCATTCACTTCATCATACTCACAGAAGCATATGCAGTTAGTTTGTGGGATATTTCTCTTTCTTGGATATTAAATGATTGACTTCCTGTTTTTGAAGTGATTGTGCTACTTCTGGTGATGTCTGGTTGATCTGTGAATCTGCTCCTACTTTACTACTGTCTTATCATCTTTCAGGAGAACATTAGATTCTGTTTATTTTATCACTTTTCTTTATTAACCTGTATAGAACTGTTGAGTATTTGGTGAGGTTTCAGAATTTAATTATGTCTCCTATTACAACTGATCTAAAAAAGAAAAATTTTGAAGAAAGGAGGGGGTAAAAAAAAAAGTACTCCCAAGATTCTCAGCAGTTCTTCTTTCCCTTCACCTCCTCACCATTAAGCAAAATGCTTGAGCACACTACTTTCTTAATGCTCGCACGAGAGTAAAGCATTACTC
>NW_009634110.1:13738-39343 GCF_000690535.1 Cariama cristata | reverse complement strand
TCCCCCCCCCCCCTTAGCTCTTCTTTTAAAACAATGGAAGAGAAAGAAGTAAGGCTAACAGATTCCTTTGCTGTCAGCTTCTTCCATGTCTGACTTTTCATCTTTGCATTTGGTTTAAATTGTGGTGGCTAAATACTGAAAATGGCTTTTCAGTGCTTTTCTGCTATTTTTGTATTGAAAATACTTTTCAGTTACTGTTTTTTCTGTTCTTGTGTAAGTCTTGTTCTTTGTGAATTGACAAAGGCATACTTCCTTTGGGACTGACGGTAATATCTTTTGTTGCCTGTAACGTGACAAGTTATACTGAGATCTTTCTTAGCAGTATTGTTTACTTTTAAAATTTTTTTTCCCTTTGAGTGTATGTGCCTTGATACGGAGTTTGTTGATCAAATATATCGTATATCCTATTCAGATTATTTTTGATGTTAGGTGAAAAAGTCATCCTCTTGAATGCAACTGGATTGAGAGTTTTCTTGCAGAATTTCTACTAAATGTCAAGTGCTTGTTTTCTTCGAACTTTTTTGTTTGGAACTGCTTTGAGTTGATGTCTCCTGGAATCTTAGGATTTCGTTACCAGGTCAATATTCAGAATTACCTTTGTTTCTCAGCTTGTGTCTCCCCCCCCTCCCCTTTTAAACCTGACTGATGACAGGGCACCTCTTCCACTTTGCCTCGCATTCCTGAATGACTACTTAGGCAATTCAGTGAAATACTTTTATTTCCTCCACTCCATCTTTCCTTTCTTAGCATAGCTCTGAGAAGAATGTGTTGTCCATATAAAACTGATTGTAAACATTATCATTTTTGACCATGGGGTTAATGTTGATTCTTTCAAGACTATTTTTTTTTTTTTTTTCCCCTGTGTTTCTTTCACTTTGCAGCCAGTGAACTTTCAAGTAGTCTGTTGTGCAGGAGGATGTATCTGGAGTACATACTGCTTTAATGCAGTGCAAGGGAAGTAACTGAAAGAGATCACTGAAGATGATTGTGGTGGGTTGACCCTGCCAGGCAGCTAAACCCCCACCCAGATGCTTGCTCACTGCCATCGAGTGGAATGAGGGAGAGAATGAGAAAGGTAAAAGTGAGAAAACTCATGGGTTGAGATAAAGACAGTTTAAGTGAAGCGAAGCTGTGTGTGCATTATTGAGGTCAAGGTAGACAATATCCACTGCTCTCCCTCTACCAAGCCAGTCATTTCCTTATAGAAAGGAGTGTGGGGTTTTTGTTTTCTTTTTCTTTTTTTTTTTTTTTTTTTGGGGGGGGGGCTGGACTCTCTGTTCTGTTGCATTTTTGTCCACCTTTTAGTCAGACAGGTGTAAAAGTCTAGTTTGCCTTTGTATGAGGCCCTTCTGCCAGACAAAAAGTGCTTATAAGAAATTTTATAGCTTGTTCCACTATTCTATCTGCCCCCTTTCGTCAGGAATACAGGCATCTTATAGGTCAATGCAAGGAAGCAATGTCCCACTGTATGGCTTTACCATAGATTCTGGTACACACACTATAGGATGAGGTAAATCTTATAAACATCTATTGTCTGTTTACATTGTTGGCTGATTGTTTCTTACAATTGGTGAATAACATTTTTATTTCTCGTGTGCTAGCTTTTTATAGTTGTTTAGGAGCCTTTGGAAATTCATCTCCTTTGTTTGTCCCTTGAGTGGAATCAGAAATGGAAATTCAGCTTCCATACTTTCAAGGAGTTTCTTTCATAGGGGTAAAAAAAAAGAATACATTTTAACTGTGTTAGCTCCACTGAAGTCAATGTAGTACATCTATAATGCTCCTCTGGGCTGTTACAGTGCTATCTAATGTCAATTACTATGCATTGATTGTGCATCTTAAGACACAGACTGGGATTTTAACCATGTTATGTGAATGTAATTGAAGAAAATCCTTTTATTGGGTGCCCAGATGAGATCATTTGAGTAAGGGCATGGTTTAAAGATCTTTAAAGCTCACAGTACTGTATAGCTTGTCACTGTTTTGTGATTTATTGTATATTGGATGTAATTTCAGATATTGGATTGTGACTGATAGTATTGCTTGCTGTGTAAGTCTGTATGAAGTTTGTTCTGCCAGCATACATTATTTTTTTATTTATACATTTTTGCAGATTTCTTTTATGTAAGTACTTTGCAAATTCTCAGGTAAAAAGGATAGGCTACATGCT
Organism: Cariama cristata; assembly: GCF_000690535.1. Lineage (NCBI taxonomy): Eukaryota > Metazoa > Chordata > Aves > Cariamiformes > Cariamidae > Cariama > Cariama cristata. The sequence continues at coordinate 37,173 of NW_009634110.1, read as the reverse complement.
AAAAGAAAAATACTTTCTTAAGTCTGAGGACAAGAACCAATACTAAACTGGTATGTGAGATTCTTGAATAAACTTGGATTCTTGTATTAGCTTGGATTCACTCTCGTAATTAGCTTTGGCTACTCCAGCTTGACTTTTAAAATATGATTTACTAGTAAAACACACTTGTTTGTTATTTAAAAATTACTTACAGAACTGTTATAAGGTAATATATATGTTAGAGATCCCTAGAGGCTGCAGTCAATTTGAGTATTAAATGAGATGTAATTTAGTAAATATTCATATAACAGTCCCTGCATCAAGGGCCTACAGGTAATTTTTAAAAACAAAATTTGGAGGTTGAGAGATACTCTTAGAACACACATAATAATTTTGTTTCACTTCAGATTTTCTGTGTTGAAAGAAAGTGAGTGTTATTTTAGGATTTTTCTATGCTTGAATATTGTTTCTTACTAAGCCTTTTCACATTAAGTAACCAGGATCAGATGTCTTGAAAGCATTACATGGACACAGCTTTGTCCTTGGTCTCATTCTCTCTGGTTCCTTAGTTTTTAAACAGAATACTTTAGTATAGAATTTGTTAGCTGAATAGCTAAAATTCTGTAGAAATTGTAGTAAACAAAGGTTTGTATTAATTCACCAGTCTGTTCAAATTAGCTAATTCAGAGAAGTACAATTCTGTATATTAGAAGTATGTAATGTAAATTTTCGTTGTATACGTTGCTCTAACAGAGTCAAGAGGCTTTTGATTTTCGTCATAGTCTGTCATGATCAATATCACCAAAGATTACCTTTCTGGATTAGGGCTAAAGTGCAGCCACTAGACTAAAGGACAGACTTGCAGTAAAAATAGTATTCTAAGAGTAATAGCTATCTATTTCTCTGATAATTAAGGTTTGCAAACCTCTTAATTTACTGAGGCGCTGCTAATCCACTGGAAATGTCATATGTGGAGTGTTATATTTTCCCTTCTTCTTACGTCTGAGGTTTTACTTCTGACTGCATCCCTCATTGCTCCAGGGAATAACAATTTGAGATGAGAAGTTGAAGATGCAAAGCACCATTAGTAGTTTTAACTTAACGTGGTATATGAAAGCATATAACAGTTTCTAAAAGAATGAACAAATACTTCACAGTTAATTTATCATATTGGTCAACCTAAGTGAACATTACCTTTCTTGTGTGTTTTAAGGGTGGATTGAAGATTTTTGGATGGAGGGGGAAAAATAGTACACGATCCAAAAAATCCAAGTTTTTTTTTTTAAAAAAAAAAGCTGCAGTTGACTCAAGAAGGTTAGCGTTAGCATATAATGTGGTGGTGGATGTTGGGGGCAAAGGAAGGTGTTAAGTCATTGTTTTAGACTCATGAGGTGGGTTTACTAGAGTTCTCAGCTCTCTAGAGCGCACAAATATTCTGGTGATGCAGTTCTGCAAATACTCATTTGGGGATATTACGGTTACTCCAGTGAATGCTGTGTTAAAAGTAGTAGAAGTTGTAAATATTCTTTAAAATGGAATGCATTGCCTTTATTCTCTCTGTGGAGCAGTGCTGTTAAGAGCTATATCCCTAGCCATACACTTCTGAAATTAAAAATCTGCATGGCTGAAGAAGTGCCCGAATTCTAAGAAGTCTTGTGTTTCTGAAGAGAGATATAAATAGTCAGTCAAACAAATCTCTGTAACACTTCATAGGCTAGATCCAAAAAGAGACATAGATGTGATGACGCTTCAGTGTCTTAAAATTAGCAGTTTGGACCATGCAGTGGGAGGGAGGAGAACAGGGTTCAAACATTTGCGTTTTGAACTATTGTTACATTTTCTTTCCTGTTAGAGGGCAAGTAACAAAACAGAAATAATTGATGGAGCAGGGACTAGAATCTTGGTCTTCTCTCCTGGTTGAATGGCCCAGCTAATGGGCTACAGTGTGGTCCTTGTTGCTGATTCTCTAGATGCCATAGCATTTTAATTTTTAACTGGGCAGTTATGTAGCTTTAGCAGATAAGAAGCTTGTTGCCATCCAGTCTTTCAGTTTCTTAATTAAAGCACTCTTCTGGGAAATAAAGGAGTGTGTGTGAATCCCTGTAGGCTAACAGGGAATTAAACCCAAGTTCCTCACCTCTGTGGTACTTTCTGTAATCCAGTGTGGATCTACAGGAAAAGTCCTGGGTTGATAGTCCCAAGCTATTTGTAGACCCTTGTGCACCCTGCAGTGCTCTTACACAGCATCTTCCACCGTCCTTTCACAGGGTGCATGTGTGCTGCTTCAGGTATAACCTCTGTGGTACCTTGCAGATGAGCCTCTTGGCTGATGTCTTGGTGGAGCTTTAGTCTTCTATAAAGTTTCCACCAGAAAAATTATGTGCGCATGTTATCTCTATTTCTAGGGAAATCCTGAGGTGTTTGTTGGGTTGCCTTGTATAGGACTTGAGGGCCTGAATTTTACTTGTGTGCAAAAATGCATTTATTATATGCTACCATAGATTCAGCAGCCATGCAGATGAGCAGAAAATATCAAGTATGTTTATAAAGTATTTGAATACTGTAACAGCAGGAGCACTGGTTTTTATTGCCATTTAAATGAAAATACCTTAGCATTCAGAAAGTTCTGGGATCACCCAGCCTGGAAGCTTTATTGGTACACCTGAAGGAATGAAGTTGCTGGACAATCAGGTTTTCCTGTCAGTTAAGTTAAATAATAAGAAATATTTTTTTAAAGAAAAGAAAAATAACTGCGTGTCTTACTTAAGAAGGCTTTGCTTCCATGGTTTCTCTGATGTAGTCTTGTTCTGTGTCTCCCATAACAAAAATGATTTGAGTCGACTTTAAGAAGATTGTAACAAGCAGGAATAAAAGTTTGGAGGAGCTCTCCCTAGCCTTCTTCCCCAAACCCTTGTTTACGTGCCATATGATTCAAAAAAGAAAAAAGAAATAAAATATGAAGTCTGTTCTCTTCACCTCAGTTTTTGGCTTTAATTGGTAAGTAAATCTTTGATGCATTTTTTAATTAGTTACACGTACTATTTTTGCAATTATAATTTTGTATCTTAATTTTTTTGGTAGTGGTGCTTCTATGAAAAATTGAAATTGAAGTTACTCAAAGTGATTGGTGTCAAGATTTTATTTTTTGTTTCTTCTTGAAAAAACACACTATATCTTTGTTTGCTGGATTTCTTTTAATCTGAAAAGGAAAACAGTCCTGAAAAACATAAGTAGTGCTGATATGACCTTGGCCGTATCTTAGCTAACAGGTGCCTTTAGAATAAGATGGTACTGCATCATAGTTTCCTGATGAGTTACAGCATCATGATGGCATGTGCTCCCACTCAGAATCTATTTTGAGAAATGACAGAAGCACTTTCTTATAATTAATCTTGTGCTCAGAAATACTGGATTGGAGTGAAGAAAGTCTACAAAGTAGTGACATTCTGGAGATCAAAAGAGAACTAATGGAAAAGTAATTATTTAATCTGTATAGTAAAAAAAACTTAGCAGAAAAAAAAACCAACGTAATCTCTTTCTTTTTTTTTTTTTGTATTTGTGCATCTATCCATATAACAGATTTATACAACAGAGGAAATACTAAAGACTTCCTCAAAGAAACATGTGGCCCACTTTGTTAGGTAAAACTTTCAAAGACTGTTTTAAGTTTAACGCTGTAATGGCTGTTAGAAATTGCAGCATGTGTTTTGGAAATTTATGATCAAATCTTCTGAATAGCAGAGCATCTGTCTGTGGTAAAGGTTCCTATTTTGACGCTGGTTTCAGTTTGTCAAGAAAATGCTGTTCATTTGAGGCACAATGATTGTAAGGGGCAAGTCTTAAAATGAGAACTTCAGAATGCTGCAAATACTGACCTACTCTGGACAACTCTGTTTTCCCAGAACGTAAGGTTCCTGGAAGTGTTTGACAATGCTCTGTACAATTAATGTTTGTTGACTTGACCTTAATAAGGTGAGTACAGGTTTTTATAAACCTGTTAGTTCAGAGTAGCTGTGTTTTAACTCAAGATATGAAACACTCGGCTACATAGACTGTAAATTTTTTGAGTGTAGAAAACCTTTTGTTATAGCTTTATATTGCACTTAGAAAACCGGACAGCTGTGCACTGCTATAATATCGAGTAGTACTAATATAAGAAGAAAAACCTAGTACTAAGCTCAATCTTTTAAGTCACGAGCTATAACATTTTTTGGTGCACTAGAGTATTTTCACTTTGTTTCTGTGCTGCTTTCCTACAAGCTTCCCGTTCTCTGCATATAACTAATTCCAGTGTGCTATTAACACATCACTGTTTGGGTGGCCTGTGGGAATAATCAGAATTTGGGAAGTGGAGCATGGAGAGGATTGACTTCACCTAGCTTGCTTATTTTTACATTAACAAAGTGTAGGTAAGAAATCTTTAGGTCTCCGCAGTCTTCTGTTACAAAATTAGGACACTGTATTTAATAAATGAGTGCAGTGAATATGGGTGTAACTAGAACTGCATGATTAAATAATTTGCTATGATAAGTTTAAAATGCTAATACCGCAAAGTATTGGAGTCTTCCAGCCTTTGACATATGAAAGTAAGTGATTTTGAGAACCACAGAGACTTCCTAAAGAAGTTTGACCTGTAGAGCAATGTTATGTTTTTAAGGTTTAATTAATGGGGATCTGCTGTGGGTAAAGCTGAGGTCTTTCTCTGGTTGGAAGTTATTATGCCAGTTTTGCAAAGCATTCTGTTCTATACATGAAGATCATGAAATAATACAATCATCCCTCTGTAAGTACTGGAATTCTACAGAGAAGTAATGTTTTTTGGCAGGGTCCTTCCTAGCAGCAGGCTTGGCGTGTTAAGAATAATTCTGGTGGAGGTAGTGTACTGATTCAAATTCAATCAAGGAATTTAAAGTTACTCAGAAGATGCAGTTTCTCATGGGTCTCCAAATAGTATGGTGTTTTGATCATGTGTTTGTGTTGGGGTTTTTTTTTGTGCACAGGTAGTGTACAGGGTGATTATTTGGTTTCTGTTGAAAGGTGCGTTGTACACAGAACACTCAGTTCACATGGGAAAAACCAAAAAGAAAAAGCGTGAAGCGAAATGTTTCCTTCATGACTGACAGAATTTCAAATGAGCTGAACACAAATGAAAGCATATTTGAGATAATATTTTTTTTTAAGAAATACTGTAAGTGAAACAACTCATGTTCCTTAATGTGCTCAATTATTTTTTTTATTTTGTTCTGTTAAGCAGTTAGTCCATTAAGGTTTACTTGAGAGATGGAAATGTCATTGTTTTGGTCTGCAGTACCAGTGTAGCTTGAGAAACTTTGCTTGTTTACTGACCCGGTGGGGCGGGATACATTTCTGAAGCTCAGTTTCAGACAAATCTGAGAATTGTGTGATGGACTGTAGTGTGAAATGGGACCTATTAGAACTGGGGAATCCTTAGGAGGTCAACTTGTAAACTGTGCCTGTTGAATTGATTGCCTGAAATGTGAGTGAACAGTAACGTTTGTGTGATGCCATGGCATGTCAGCCAAACTATGCCCTGTTTAGTCCACTTTATTTCAGAGTTTCTTATTTTCTTCTGTGTTTCTGAATTTGTTTTCTAGTCATTATATTGCTGTCACTTTTTTGTAAATGCTGTGTATAGAAAATTACTTAATTTTTTTTGTAGTTAGCTATTGGCTTGGGATATGTAACCTTAAAAATCCTAGAGGTGAGTTTCAGTCAGTTAAAATGTGTGCTATTGGCATTAGAAATCACGTAGTGCAATATTCCAGAACTGTTTAATTTTTAATTAAAGGCATTTATAATTTGTTTAGAAAAATGTTCTAGTATGTTTTTTGAAATTGCTCAACTAATTCAGAAATGCTGAATCGGCTGTGTTGTGGTTGCAGTATAGGTTACTTTGCTGATATGTCATAACAAAAGTATAAATCAACAACAGGTCTGTGTGAGTGAGTTAACATATCTTAATAGCTATTGTAAGGTGTGGGTTTTTTTTAATGAAAAGTTTTGTTTAACTTCTAGGTTTTGAATCTTGGGATACTGGCAATTCAGTCTTGATAGTGTAATTTCTCAGCATTTTCTGTAGTCTGCTTGTTTTTTTTTATGAAATTTTTCTTTAGGATTAATAAAATCACTTAAAGTTTTTTACTATAAAGTAATAAATGATGGATCTGTTTTCTTAGAAGAGAAAGTGGAATGATAAAAAGCAAGTAACTGTGCCACGATTGCCTGGCTGGCATACCTATACTTGTAGAGCTACTAGTCAAGATACAGAGTGTCCCAAAAGGAAGTTTCTACTTGCGTAGCTGTGTGCAGCCTCCTGAAGCGACAGATGGGAACAAAGATTTGATTTTTGTCTGTATCCGTGCCCAGGTTTTTTGTGGGTTATGTATGGTTCTTTGAAGTTAAAGTTTTCCCTGCTCCACTTTCTTCCACTTGACATAGTGCCTAAGTTTCCTGAACTTCAGATACTCTTTAAGCTTACTAAAAAAAAGAATGTTTGTTCTTAGGAGGTGTTTGAAACGTTGAGGAACAAATGCTCCTGATATAAAGAGGTGTTGGTATTTGCAATTCTATGTGAACTTTCTGCTTTTTATTGTTTTGTTATTGGCCCGCAGTGTGACAGTCCTGTGTATACATTCGGTACACTTAAAGAGAGGTTCTTATAGCACAAGATTTTGTGAGATTAAGAAATTTTAAATTAAATTAACAGTATCTTTTTTTCAGGTTAGATAATCTCCTTAATGAGCGTATGCGAGGGGTTGGGGTTTCTTTTGTTTCAGTCATACAACTCCCAAAATTGACTTTGTTCATGTTATATACTGCACAGGTAGTTGACTGGCCTTAATGTTATGAGAATTTCTCATGTACTAATGTATTTTGAATCCATTATATTTTCGTTTGAAAAGTGTAAGTGCATAACGGGAGGGGGGGGGGGAAATCAGTGGTGTGTTTTGGTTTTTTTGTTTTTTTTTTTTTAGCAGATATCATCTGGGTTCAGACTCACTTGAGGGGTTAAAATGCAAATATTGGCTCATTAAGATGTATGAAGAACATGAGTATCTTCTAGCATCATATTGCTATACTAATATCAAATGGTGATAAGTCAGTGCTGTTATGTTTACAGGTTTTTAATGTGAAAGGGTGTATTGCCTTCTGACAAGTCTCACTTTTCACTTGAAAAGAATTTGAGCATGCATTTCAACTTGCTAGTTCAGTTTTCATAAATAGGATAAACTTCCTATTTTCCATTCTACCATTTGTAAAGTGTATAATATAAGTAATCTTCTCACAGGTGGTCCTGGTGTGGTTTAACGTGTTTGTGACACACTTTCTATTTCTCTGCTTAGACTAGAAAAATAAAACTAATATCCAGGAGTGGGGAACACTTTTTTTTTTCCTTGTCTTTCTCTGTGTTCAGTAGGAAAATGTAGTTACTGTACTGTCTGAGCCTGAAATCCATATGGTGTAATATCCTGTTGTAATAGTCATTGGGGTTAGTAACTTAGTATATTTATTTTTCCCTTTCTTGCATGTCAGTTTAGCTTCTTATTGACACACAAACAAGACATATTTTCAGGAATTTTTTAGTCAAATCCAGTAGCTCCGTTATTGCCCTTAATTTGATGTTTCTTGATCACTTTTAATTAGAAAATATCACGTAAGTGATATTTGTAAAGAAAACTGAAATAGTATTTACACCTTTTTCTATAGGGCTTAACCTGGAAGTTGTTACAAAACCCTTGGGCATGTACATTATATACAGACTTCTACAAACAAGTTGTTTCTGTTGTGTGGTATTGCATTGAAAGTTTTTGTTCTGATTAATCCATAAATATTTGTGCAGTTTTGAGTTTTATGTTAAGATTTAGATGTTGCATTTATAATTTCATATATTTTAACGCTTTTATGACCATCATCTCATTTTCTGGTGTTTCAAAGATAATGTTTTGATTAATTAGAAGGCCTCAAATGCATATGTTTATGCATGTATTTTAAAAATAAAGTCTAGCTATGTGTCTACTTAGCAGCATGTCTTCCCTCTTTCAGTTTGTGTTTCCTGTGGCAAAGACTCTTATGCAAGCAGGAACTGTCGCCTGATTTTTGAGCTTTTTGGTTATTTTCAATTAAATTTGATTGAGAGAGAGCAATACTGAAAATTTTAGGAGCCTATAAAACATCTTACTTGGTAGAAGAGAGACCCACAAAAGAAAAGGCTGCTGTGTAAGTTCATTCCTTCTCAGGCAGCAGCAAATTCCACTGAAGGTACCTGGAAATGACACTTCATTAGTTCCAATACTCATGGAAATTCTGTTTAGTGAATGACCAGAACTGAAACATAGATGATTCAAATAGGTGTTTTTTCTGTGTCTTTTCCTTGTTGCTTCTTGTTAGGAAATCATGTAAGCTATATAGATTAATTTTTTGTAGTTTACTTGTTGACAGTGGCCAGTACAAAATGTTTCAAAGTTACTGGCAGTTCACCTTCAGGGAATGTGTTGTTCTGAAGTGCAGTCAATTGGGGCGGGGTATAAGTGTGTGCAGGCAATATTTGATAGTTTCACTCCCTTTATTCATAGTAATAACTTGTCTCTTCCAGTCCTGCTAAACTCTTGATCTCTGTAGTACATTCTGTCAATGAGTGTTTTGGAACAGGACACTGAGTTGCAGGACACTATGGTGTCAATAGATACGTGGCTGAGACTGAATGCATTTCATTGGTTTGCGATAGAGAATGAGAAACGAAAATGGGTTTTAAATGAAGAGACATTGCACCATGAAGCAAGGCAACCAGGTCTCTGCACAAGTGGTGAGATTCAACCTTTTTTTTTTTTAAAAAGGTTCCTATTAAAAATTTCATTTGCCACTCAAGCGCAGGACAGCTGAAAGTAAGCAGTTAAACTTTTTTTTTTCCTCCAAAAATAAATGTCAGATTTGATCTATGGTTTTGTAGTAAAGAATTATAAATGACATTCTGGGATTGCGTATTCTTAATATTTTAAGGAAACTTAATGAGCAAATGCAGGATTATACTCTGTGTATTGCAGCTCTTGTCTCTCCTTGCACAATATTCGTGAGTTTTTCTTGAAGTCACCTAAATAAGGAACTGACACTTTTTCTCTCCCATTATATTTTAGTTCAAAAACTTAAAGACAAAATAATGACTCAAGGTTTGTCTGACTTTCTTAAGTTACTGTTCTTGTTACTATGACAAATGTGTAGATTTTATTTTTGTAACTAACACTCTTAAAATTTATTTGCTGTACGATGTCCATGGTAAAAAATTAGGTAAAGACTGAATGGCAGCTGGCAGGTGTCAAAGAGCTGGTTATTATGCCATTCATAATGCCATACTCTCTGTAGATGATGTTCTAAAAACCCCCTCTGTATTCTAGAAAGTGTTGTAGAAGTTTCACAACATTTAAACGAGTAATAACATTTTCTACTTTATTCAAGTTATACCAACATCAAGCTTTTTATCTTACTTTTCTTCTTTCTTTCTTTATTGTAATACCTTCTCCTAATCATTCCCATGCTCATATGCGTTATGCTGTACCCCACCCAGCCTCAGCTTAATGTGTCATTTCACTCGCATCCTCTTCCCTTCCCATGCAGAAAAAGTAGTTGTAAAAGGAAATTACATGCAATCTGGTTAAGATTACATTGGTGCAGAACATGAAGACCAAAATTCTAGATGCTGTAGTGAGTGTTTCTAGGAAAAAATAGTTTGACAAATGGTAGAAGGAGAAACAACTTTTCACTTAGGATCTGCTAATGACAGAAGATATACTCTGTAATTTTTAGTCAAGTTCAGCTTGCATAAAAGGGGGAAAAACCAAAAAAATCAGAGTGGGAGTATATAAAAGCAAGGCAGCTAGCTAAAGGGAAGTCAGAAAGAGCAACTGAATGGCTTGTGATGCTGTGCAATCTGTTTAAAGTCATTGTATTAGACTCAGAACTGGAACATGTGCTGCAAATGAAAAGGCTTCAATTAGCTGACCTTTAGCTACTTCAAATGGCTCAATGTGTTAGTCTCAGTTTTATCTAGTTTAGAAGACTGTTACAGTGCCTTGCACTTTCCATTCAAACTGCGTACCTTTATTTCCGTTCTGTGGAAACCAAGCTGTGAAGGTGTGGAGTGGTCCTGTGTTTCCCCCAGTATGGAACTGGTAAGTAGTCATCATATGAGCTACTTCTTAGAACTGAACTACAAAGTACTCTTCTATTTCCCCAGATTTTGATACAGTAACAGAAGACCAAAAAATAAAAGCTGAGACGTTGAAACTTCAGGAGAAAGGAATTTATTAGTAATAGAAAGATGTATTGCAAAGGGGGAAATAGATCAGAGATGCTGTCAAGTTAAATGTGAAACTTAATAAAGCAAGCCCCAAAAAGATTGTTGAGAATCAGCTTGCTAAGCACATAACACCTAATAGTAACCGATGTTCATGTATATCAGGGAGCAGAAAGCTTATCAGAGTGTTAGTGGGGCCAGTAGATGATCAAGACATAAAAGCAGCAGTTGAAGAAAAGAAAACTGTCCTGTAAAAGTTATATGTATGCTTTGTGCTAGTCTTCTGTATGGAGAGGACGAAGGAGCTTACCATGCTAGAGCATGGGATATTGGGTGTGGTTTTTTGTTTGGTGGTTTTTTGGGTGTTTGTTTTTTTAAACATGGTGTGACTCTCACATTGAAGGATTTTAGCAGAAGTTACTAACTCTGAAGTAACAGAACTCTGAAAGGAAGTGTTATTTCAAGGGAATACTTGTGGTCGTTCTAGCAACTTCAGAGGAGGAAAACTGAATTCTGCCTTGAGCACACTTCAGAAGCTGTAGCAGAGACTAATATGTTTTCAGCATATCTACTGGTATATTGGAAGAGTTGAAACAGCTTTTCCTGAGGTTAATTCTGTTCAGTGTGCTGGAGGGTTTTTAAAATGTCTCATGCCTTCAATATGAGTGATACGATACAATAAATTTGCATTTTTCAAAATGCTTCAAAAGACTCTTAAAGAAATTAAACTGTCCTGCAATAAGAAGTAAATTCCTTCCACTTCTTAATAATGGGTTAATAATTAGAAAAGTGTAGGGATAAATTGTCAAACTTCTCTGTAGAGGCATTCACCAACAGAATCATGTAGGAATCTGCTCTGCAAGCTGTCATGGTTAACATAAGAGAACACAAACCAGCTTCTGTACTACTTACTGCTTCTCATATTGCAAGTAAGAGGAGGCATAAATGAAATTAGGAGTTAGTAGTTTTAATTATACATATCATTACAATGGCTTCAAAGTTAACCTATACTCAGATAAAATTTGTACTTTTAGTCTCTATAGCAATATTATGTAGTAGTGATCAGGTAACTTTTTACAGTAGATGTTGAAAGACTTTGCGTGCCATTTTGAGAACCAATGTAGCATGTGTCTTATTTTTACATAATTTTGTAGAAATTAGCACCTATATTTGCCAGGGTATGGAAGAAAACCCCATCAAATAGCAAATATTTAGGGTTTCTTTTTGAGATCTTGCAAAATGCTTTCTTACTCTGTAAAATACATTTGATATTGATTGCCACTAGAACTGAGGGTTTCCCATTGTTCTTAATGATTCCAAAAGCTTTGTGACCTTACTGGTAGTCCTAGTTTTCAGCTCAGGGTTATTGATTGGGGGTCAGGAAGGAATTTTCTTACAGATTAGGTTAAAAACAGTTGGACTCTTTTTGTCTTTAGTTGTGAATGTGGTTCACTTTCCTAGGATTGTCTGAATTGCTGGACGTACTTCTGTGTAAGAATAGGCTGCATACTTGGTGCCAGTCAAAGACAGAAATAGAATGTAAGGATTTGGGAGGAACCGAGTGGTGAGTGTTACTATGCTGCTTTCTAAGCTCCTTGTAGAAGAATCTCCTAATAAACACCAACTGTTACTGTCCCCAAATTGGAATTATTATGAATGCAAAACAGCACACTCTTTATTCAGTCTTATTTATGTAATAGAACCATTTTTGCTTAATTGTCTGTCTATGTCGTGTCTGTTTTTGTTAGATTACAAATTCTGATACCGAGTGGTGAGTGTTACTATGCTGCTTTCTAAGCTCCTTGTAGAAGAATCTCCTAATAAACACCAACTGTTACTGTCCCCAAATTGGAATTATTATGAATGCAAAACAGCACACTCTTTATTCAGTCTTATTTATGTAATACAACCATTTTTGCTTAATTGTCTGTCGTGTCTGTTTTTGTTAGATTACGAATTCTGATCTAATTTGGGACCACCAACTGCTATTGCAATGCAAGTCATATTTAGAATCAGGAAGCACTATCATTGTCTAATTTGTTTTAAAGATGCTTAAATACTGTTATAACTATATTTACACTAGAAAAAAATGCTGCTTAAATGTTCTAAACTTAGGAGTGGAAGGACCTTGTGAAGACTTGGTACTTGCACATATTTAACATTGTGTTGTGAATTTTCTTGTTAACTTCAATTGAACAGGTTGGTGCTTTCAGGGGAAATTAATATGTAAGTCAGTCTTCGTAGGCTTTAAGTGGTGAGGCAACAAGTGAGCACAGTTGGCAGAGCACAACGTAACAGCACATGTTTATCTGCATCATTGTGAGATGTCAGAGCATGCAAGTAGTTTGCATTGCAGGACCTACAGAGCTAACAGCTAGCGTCTTTGCACATGAAATGGTAAATAAACTTTAGTTTCAGTTTATAACAGATGTGCATCTTCTGAATTCAGTACAAATACAGATATGTAAATTTAGCTGCAAATAATTTATACTAAGATTTTGTTGATGTTTTAAAAGATACTGCCAATTATATGGGGTCTGAAAATACTTCATCAATGAGCTATTTTAAGATGAAGAACTTGTAAACTCTTTAGTCTTATTTACCGAGTATGCTATTTTCTCTGCTGTCTTAAGCTGTGCTACTTGTTTATGATTGGTATCGATATAATTTATGTTCAGTAACCTTTACAAATTAAAAGTATGCATGTGTTTTTTAGAAGCAGAGTCGTTATCTGGGTCAAAAATCAGGAGTAGCAAACAAAAAGCATTCCTGACTGCAGAGCAGCTAGAGGAATTGAACCTGGGACCTGTGTTCCACAAATAAAAGATTTGATTTGAATATGGAACTCGTTTCAATAAAGGTGGTGGAATGAGAAAGTACAGTTAGTGTGAGTACGGGGTATGAAGATGGTGGATGCAAAAAATATCACCTGCATCTCCCACACGTTCTTTTGCCTTTAGAAATGAAGGCAGAAGCTGTGCAATGACTTGTCTAGGTGTGAAATGCTGATAAGGCATTTGACTCATCTGGATATGGCGAAAGACCTGTGTTGCAGGCTGGTGTGCACATAGTGTGCATTCAGCAATCTCAGACCCATTATAGCTTTCATGGGGTCTGAAGTGCCTGTAAATAAATAATAACGTGGACTATGGTATTTTTTAGCTGTGCATTTCAGAACTCTAGGGTAGACCTTAGCTCACGCAGTCCATCTGTAGCATCATTCTTTCATGGGATGTGTAGGAAAATGCAAATCTTAACCAGAACAGGGTTCCATAGTGTGTTGGCCATCTGTAAACACTGGCTTCTTGCCTTCTGCTACAGACTTCACCCTGATTTTGGCAAGGAAGTGGAAGAGTTCAGTTTTATTTTCATCAAGTAGTAGAAATTCTTGCCAGTTTAGTAATAGACGGATAGAAGGCTTGGCACTATTCTTGATGCCCATTCCGCTGCCTCCAATCTTGGCCTTGATTTTGGCAATATAAACTTCCCATGCTGTATATAACCGTCATTCTACTACAGGTCTCTAAGCATGGCAAAAAATTTCTTAGGGTAGATATCAATTATTCAACGGACAACAGGTTTAAGTATTTTCAAAATAAACATTTTATCAAAAAACTCCAGCATTTTTTACTTGAACATTGCTCTCCAGAATCCCATCAACTCGGATTACTTGTCAAGGTATGGTTTTCCCTTCAGAGATAACAAAGTCGGTCTGGTTCTTACTCTGTAAAAAATTTGGCCATCATAAATTTGTCAGGGTATGGGTACTTTTGTGAAAGGGAGGTGATGTTTTTCCAGAAGAGCTGCAGCTTGCAGTTCTATGCAAGAGACTGACTGAATAAATTGAGTTTATTTTGATTTATAGTCTGTTTTAAAGGTTTGGGTTTATTTTGCAAGTTTTCTTGTTACCAATGTGGAGTAGTGCTACCATGGAAAACTTTTAATACACAGAACATGTCTAGAGTATATACGGTCAGAGAATTACCTATGCTTTCTTGACCTCAAAAATGTGTTCATTTTTCATGAAAGACGATTTGGACACTGTAACTTGCTTGTGGTACTGTTTTTGAGACTTATTTTGGGGTCTGTGTTCTAAAGGTGAAGGGTGTTGGTTTAAAAAAATGCAACCTCTTGTTCTACTCATATTCTGCTCAGAATTTTACAGTTAGTCTGGGAGGTGATACCAAAAGACAGTTTTGAGAGAAGTGCCTATGTGGAATGTAAAACTTTTTCTTACAATGCTAAACATGCCTTTGGCATGTTTTAAATTTTTGAAGTGGTAATTTTTGGAAAAAAAATTTATAAATGTGCGTGCAATGCCTTTGTATATAATATGAAATATTATCAAAACAATCTAAAGATGACAAGACACAAAGGTGTAAGACTGTCTGTAAGAAAGAACAGATGACAGTTGTGCATTTCTGTTACTTTATTCCTTCAGCTTTCTTGGAGTTGCTGAAGGTAGAACTGCATGCTGTTTTCAGTAGCTTTTCAGGGCAAGGAGCATGGCTGTTGTTCCAGGAATTTAATAGTGCAGAATTTTCGCTCAAACCTCTTGATTGTTGTCCTTCTGACCGGTTGACACAATTTGACTGTAATCAAATTCTTCTAAAACCATTAGTAATAACAGTTGATTGCTATAAGTTATGGAAAAGCCCATCTAAATGTGCTGAGTATCTCTTCTGTGTTAATGAAGTAATTTTTTTGCTACAACATGGCTTTGCATGTTTGAAAGTCATTTCAAGGTCAATGGTTATGAAAAGGTTTTGTTTTGTTCATGCTGTAACACAAAATACTCATGCTTCTTACAGGTCTTAGACTTGGATGTTGAAGTGCCATATAATGACTCTTAACAAGAGAAAAATAACAAAAATGCCTCTTGGCTTTAAAAAAAAATCACTTTACGGTCTCCTGAGCTCAAGTCTTGCTAATATACTTACCTTGGATGATTGAGTTCCTTAACAATGGGTGCATTTTTTTAGGTAACTTATACATCAGTATACATATCTTACCTACCTTAAAAAGTGAGTCGTCATTGTTTCTGGATTTTGTAGAACAATGAGCTGTTCTGTGGAATCATAGAATTTGTTTGAAGGGAACCTCTGGAGGTCTTATGTTCAATCTGAACAGCCAAGCCACATTTTTATTGCCATTGCCCCATTAAATTTTTAATTCCATTTCAGGTAGTTGTACGTTCCTATTAGGTAAAATCTTAACTTCCTTTTTGCCAGACTGAATAAGCTCAACTCCCTCAATCTGTCTTCTTTGTGCATGTCCTCTGGGCCCCTGACCATCTTTGTGCTCTCTACCGGATCCACTCTAATTTTACAACATTGCTTTTAAGCTAGGGGATCCAAAACTGAACAAGCTGCTCCAGGTGTGGGGTCACAAGTGCGGAGTAGAAAGGAACAGTAGCTTGCCTGGATCTGCTGGGCACCCTTCTGATTTTGTCCAGTCCTCAAGTTTCTCAAGGTCTCTGGGGTTGAATCTCTGACATTCATCAGTTCAGCTGCTCCATCTAATTTATTGCCCTCCACAAGTTTCCTGAAGTGTAGGCTGTCTCTTCATTCAGGGTGTTGATTAAAAAGAAAATTAAACCATCTGGACCCAAATCTTAACCCTTTTGGTATTCTGGTCTTTATGAGGTGCTAAGTGAACGTTGAGGCACTTATTGTTACTTCTTGATCTAGGTTGTCTGACTAATTTTCAATCTACCTAACAGTTCGTTCATCCAGCCCATGCTTCTCGGCTTCCAGACAATGCTGTGTAAGATGGTGCCAAAAGCCTTACTAAGACCTGGTTACATTAGCTTTCCCCCTAGCTACCTAAGCAGTCATGTCATTAAAGTAGGGAATCATGTTGGTCAAATGTAATTTGTTCTTGGTAAAAAACTCATGTTGGCCTTTTCTAGTTACTTTCTTGTCCGTCGTGTGTTTGGAAATGGACTCTAGGAGGACACACTCCATGGTCTTCTCTTATACTTCCTAGTTCAGGTTGTCTGGCCTATTGTTCCATGGGTCTCTTGTCTTTGCCTTTCTTAGGACTTACGCTTTTTCTAATCTTTAGGACCCCTCTAACACCCTCAACTGTTAGAATTTTTGTTAGCTGATAGCAATCTCATACTCATATTGGCCAACCTTTTCAGCTCCCTTAGGTGAATGCTACCTAGACCCAAAGGTTTGAATACAGCTTCACTACGCATTCCTAAACTGTTGGTCCCATGCTGTTGGTTTTAAATCCTGTTTGTACCTGCAGTCATTTGGGAGCAAGCTTTGCCTGTATGGAACAGGAAAAAAAGGCATCGAGTATTTCAGTCGTCTTTGTATCATCTGTCACTGGGTTGTCTTTACCCATCCACCAGAACACTTGCTTTCCTGAACTTCCTTTTGCACTAACAATACCTGTAGAATCTTTTCTTCTTGCCATTTATGTTCAGCGAAACAAATCTTCCTGACTCACTTCCTGATTCTTGTCACTGACTGATGCTTTTATTCTCCTCCTTTGTTGCCTGTTCTTGTTTCTACTTGTATGTTCCACTCTTGTTATCTTCTTGTAGAGAGAGAATGTCCTATCCCTCACTATATGGACAAGCAGATTTCAAATGGATGTGAAGAGCAGAGGAGAGAATGTTTCTAGCATATGTTGTGTTAATGGAACTATTAGTGGCGTAGAGTTTTTGTTTAATTATAGAAAAGTGAAATAAGATGTGACAAAGTAAAAGAAATTCAGAAAAGTATCTCCAGTAAACCATACTACTCATACCAACATGCGGGGCTTGGAAAGCATGTTTTAAGCAGCTTTTTACATTTGTATTTCTAGTCAGTCATAGGCATCATTTTACCTCTGCTAACTAGGAGGAATCTGAACTTACTGTTTGAGCTGAATAGCACCAGTAATCATTAGACTTTAAAACATGGTATTTGAGGAAAAAATCAATTAGGAAGGACGTTTCAGCTTTAAGTGGCAATGTATTAATGCCTGTTAATAAAATCTAAATATTCTTTGTTTGACTGTTGGATGCTATTTCAGGATCAATGACTTCAGTGGTAAATCTTTCTAAGAATGGAAATGTATGATCTTAAAAGCATGAACTGTCCCCTTACACATGACTAACCTATCCTTTAAAAAAACTGGAATACTTACTATTGAACAGTGTTTCTACAACATAACAGCAGGCAACTAGATCTTTGTTTTCCAAAGTGGACTTTGTGTTCCTGTTATGAATATTGCTTAATACCTGTCCTTACCTGAAGCACCCACAGAACAAGTGTACTTTGGATGTGAGAGCACTAGAAACCATCACCAAACTGAAACTCTTCTATTTGTTTTGTGCTGTCTGCCAGCAATGGACAAGGAAGTCTCAGAGGAATCGATATTTTTCAGATAGATAAGAAGGTCTGCCCAGCCAGAAATTGGACTGTGTCCCTAGGAGCCATGGTATTTACATGGCCAGAATATATATTACATGGAAGAAAATAAAGAATGCTAAAAATGCACTGTGTCTCAAGCGATACTAATAACGCAACTCTTTTGCTCTTCTTTCCAGCGGAGGGGTTATTTAAACGTAACTTTTCAGTCACAGGTAGTGGTAGTGGTCCTTTTTTCTTAACATAGAATTTATGTTGAATTTTGCCTGCCTTAGTGTACTTTACTGCTTAAATCCCACTGGTGATACCTGTATACCTTTTTGTGTGAGAAAAATAAAGTATCTGCTTGTTGAGTTGGGAAGTTCTTTCATGTATGTATGAAAGACAGCCATATATGTAGCCCTCGAGGGACAGGCTTTGAGTGAGTTTTAGTTTCTGTTTTGCTAAGTGAAAGAAAATTATTTTCAGGGAGTGAGTTTAATGAAGTTCTTAAATCATCTGTAAAATGAGTTGGTTATACTAAGTAGCTATCTAATGCCACTTGTGGAAAATATTCTTTAAGAACTGGAATGTTTGGTGGTCAGGCAACTCGATTTCCTACTGATAAAGACTTATTTTTAATAGTATGTACTCAGATGATCTGTAGTTACAGATGCACATGCTTTCATGTTATAAATAATTTTGAATAAGGATTTTTCCCCCTGTCAAACATCTCTCTCATTTTTGACATGTTTCTACCATCTTTATTTTTGCTATATTCTGTCTTTTTCTCTTGTCCTGTTCTTGATGTACTTAAAACACTGCAATTCCCAGGCTTGTCTTCTGCAGCAGAGAAACTCCCTTAGGTCTATTCCTCCATTTCTAATGTGTGTTAAAAAAAAAAAAAAAAGTAACCAGTCCAGATATTTTGCTGTTTTCATTCACTGAAGTTGTTGGCAAGGACAGAAATGGACTTCTAATCTGTGGAACATTACTTTGGAAATTTTTTTTTTAAGGCAGGAACGACCGGAGTGGTTGTTGGATGCCAGACTCTCAAGGGAGCTGTTGAGAGTCCAGAGCAGCCTTTGCTACGTTCTCTGGCTCTTTTTTTTTTCCTGAAGTAACTACAGTTTTTGCAGATGCTGCTTTCTCTTATGTAATATTCGAAGTGGATCTTTTTATTCCAGAGATCTTTGCAAGTAAAGCTTTCTATTCCAGGATAATTTTCCAATGCCCAGTGTTACATCTTTACTAACATGGGCAAAGCTGTAATTACAGATAGTAAATTAGGCTTCACAACCTGCAAACTATTCCAGGGGCATGACTAATTTTTTAATGGCAATGCTACTAGAAATCACACAACAGGGATGTGAACCAGGCTCAGTGAATGTTAGTATAGAGATTAGCATTTCTGCTCTGAGTTTCCAAGCATACACGACATATTTTATACAGAATATCCCCTGGGTCATTGAGTGATGTTTTAATAATAAACCCTACTTCTCACATCCCACAGTGGGTAGTCAGCTTTAGAACTCCGTATTCTTCCTTTTTTTTAATTACAAGGATTTTGGACTATTGACTGTATCCTGTGTTACTTATTTCATTAAAAATGTATTCTTTCTTGCTTACAATTCAATAAGGAGTTGTCTCAGAAGATAAATCAGCATTGTCTGGAAAGATTGAACATGAAACTATGACATAAGAAATTTGTTTCCTTTTGTAGCAGTTGCTGTTCTCCCTCCCCATTATTGGCTGTTTGTTCCCATACCAAGGCCACCCCCTTGTCTGTGCCAGAACAGCAGTTTGTGGAGCTGCAGTTTAGATTGGCTTTTTTTACTCTTTCTGATTTTTAAAAAAACTTTTTTTTTTGGTGGCTGTGTTTGGCTTAATGATTGTTTATAAAATTGCTGCAGAAATTGTTCTGTTGGCACAGCCAAAGGGACAGTTAGGGTGGGAGGAAGAGGCAGGAATTTGAAGCTCTAAGCTGACATTTCTGCTAAAGTTACATACTGCACTCAGGACTTTGTTCTTTGACTTTGAAAGCCATTGCTTCAAACTAACAAACAAAACTTTCTCCTGAGAAACTCTAACACTCCATAGTACTTCATCTGATCAAATTTTAAAAGACTTTTTGTCTGCACATAGCCTGAGAGAAGATGATTTAAGTTCTGTGGTACATATGTGACATGAAGTTTCACGTCAATCTGGCGTGTGCTTGACCATCCTGAATCTCCTAATCTGTGAGCTCAATCTTGCTTGTTAATGCAGACATGAAAGGCACATCAAGAAGAGTGTCTCTGTGTTTGGAATGCTGGCATCCCTTCCATCCTACCGGATGGATACATTGCCAAAGCTGTTAGAAGCTGCATTATCTGATAGGAACAGATAACCTCCTTGTAGGAAGTTCATTCTGTTCTAAAACGTCTGTAGTGTCTTCTGTTTACTACTTTTCTCTCTATGTATTTGAGGAATGTGCCCGAGATTATTGTGTCCTAGTAATGCCTGGCAGTCGTAAATGGCCCTTGGAAATACACTGGAAGTCCCAAGACGCATCAGAATTGCACCTTGAGCAGTGCTACGAACTGATGCTTCATTACATGACTTTGGTACAAGGGCTGTAGTGGCTGTTGCCTGTCTTTGTGTATAATGGGTTCTTTTTCCCCCACTGGTCTCTTCCCTCTTAGTGTGGAAGAAGCGCGCTCATGCCAGTTAATCAGGGCTGCGTACAATGGGTACAAGTACAGTAATAAAAAATATATTTAAAACAAACTGCTTATTTAGAAACTAAAATAACTTCTGAAGGTTTCTTATCTTTCCTTTGGGAATGCTTAATGCTTTTGCACCTTAATTTCTTGAAAGAAGTCTCAAGAAAATAGCAGATAAAAGTAAATAGAAAAGTAAGTACCAAATGGTAAATAAAATGGCTAAATAATAGCCATAGGTCAATGGGACCAAACTTGAAAGGTGGACTGAGATCATTAAAGAAACTCAATTGCACATTGAGAAGTTTTTTTTAGAAATGTAAGCTTATAAAACCTAGCCTAAATATATGGTGCTTTGTCTCCCTCTTAGGTCTGAAATACAGACAAGTCAAGTCTCTCTTGAGATAATTCTTTTAATTGAAAACCTCCAATGTAGATTAATGTCCACTAATTCATTAGTGATGGTGAATCCTGAGAACATTTTTGGTGTGTAAGAATCTCAGTGTGTGCCAAATTTTGGTTGTCAAACAGCACTTCCTTTTTTCTTCAGAAAATGTCCTAAAGTGGCAGATTTGCTGCCCACCAAAGGTAAACCATCTCTGAATGGTAAGTGTGAAAAAATATGTATAAGCTGTTCTCTTCTGTTGGATACAAGTGTAGGTAGTTGCTGAACGTGCTTGTCTGTAAGCTCTGCATACTTAGTGATTAGTTCAAGAATATGTGTTCCACATGAATAAGCATGCTGGATCTGAAGGCTTTTTATCAGAAACAAGAGATTTTGAAGCAGAACAGAAACAAGCTATAATAAATAAATTACAAATGGATTGGGTTTTGCCACATGGTTGCTGCCAGAAACTTGTCTTTAACAGGTTTTGCACAGAACACTTTAAATACTTTATTTGTATCTTGATGTTTGAGAACATCTGCCAGATAGCTGCCCAGATGCGTTTCTCTCCACATCCCATGGAAGCTTTTTGATATTAACAAGTTCCCTTTCTACGCTTACAAATCCACTTTTGAGATATGCCTTTTTAGTCTGACATTCTAGAAACTGTTTTAGCTGTTTGTTCAGATAATCATGCACATCCCCTTCGCTTCTTTCCTCAGATGGCATGGTCTGATGTTGTGAGTATAAGTTATGTGTTTGTATTTTTAATGACTTTTCTGCTTTCTCCTCCTCCCCAAAATCAGAGGATTTTTTTAATCTCTTGCCTTGCTCAAATGGTCCTCTGAGGAAAAAGTATTTCATTACATTATGCTATTTCTTTCCAGAATGTGTCTAGTTTTTGTCATTGCTCTGTTTTCCTAAATCTCTCTGATCCTTAGAACTGAAAGGCTCTTTCAGTTTGCTAGCACTTGTTTTATAAGAATGAAGATGAAACCTTTGTTCCCGAGTACTGCCAAAAATACCCAGCTGCTGTTTGGGCCCCATTTTCTCTCCATTCTGTGGCCATAGTAGGGGTTCATCGACTGACAGGTTTTTGGAGTGGATGGTCTCAAGAGGAAGCTAGTATTATTTCCTTCTCCTTAAACAGTTCAGAACTGGGATTGAAGGAGATTACGAGTCACTCTTATTTCCTGACTAGTTTATTTACTGTCATAATTTTTTCTTTCTTTGCTAAACCTCTTAATCATCCATCTCTACCTCCATGTAATCTGTAGAATTTTTTTAAGCAAGCAATACGTATGTTGTCATCAGCTAAAATAAACATTTTGCATTGTTGAGATATTTAGTGGTAGTATGTGTTCCCCTCACTGGGATCTGTAATGTGGAACAGGTCTTGGATAAAGAGGATGTAGGATAATATTTTGTTTCACTTTCTTTGCAGTTTTGAAAGAGGTTAAGGGGGAGATAACCTACAAGATGACCACAGAAGACTTGGATGTGATGT
Organism: Cariama cristata; assembly: GCF_000690535.1. Taxonomy (NCBI): domain Eukaryota; kingdom Metazoa; phylum Chordata; class Aves; order Cariamiformes; family Cariamidae; genus Cariama; species Cariama cristata. Next base: position 14,945 of record NW_009634110.1, on the reverse strand, counting down.
GGTTTTGTTTTGCTTTGCTTTTGCATCATCTTACCATAGTGTGACAGCAAATACGAATCAAACTTGCTTTACATGCTGCATAGGCATATCTTTAAGTACCTGGATAATGCAATATAAGAATTTGCAAGGTAGACGTGATCTGCTGTGTTTCTACAGAAGCTGTATGGTTGCTGCTGACAGGGTATTACTTGACTGGTAGCAGGAAGTGTTCCTTGCTGGCATCATATGAATGGAGTCATTCAAGACTATTAACACAGGGACTACAATAAGTATATAGCTTACTATATTTGAAAAATGGATTACTTGTGAATGATAAAGTTACCTATTTTTATGTGTGTATTTCTACATGTTTCTGAGAAATGACTGAAAAAAGATTTAGTTGCAGTTTGAAATAACCGAAATCCTTTAGTGGACTGTAGATCGTTTAAACTTGCTCCAAATTCTCTCTCTTGTAATGTATTATTGAGAGGGTTCTCTGTGTGTATAGATTTCTGTGTACACATGTATTTATATTTAAATTTTGTTTGTTTTAAGTAAGCTGTAGGTACGTCAGATGTCAGAATTTTGGCATGGAGAGAGTTCTTGAAAATTGGTGTGGGTGCTAACTTGTGTACTGTGAAATTTGGGATGCCACTTGATTGTAAAGACGTCTTTATCCCATAATGTATGTAGGCTTTACGTATGAAGAAAACAACACTCAAGAAATCATGAAGATATATGTATCCTGTTAGGGATTAAGGAGGATGCTGCTTAGGACCCCCTTTCTGCTTGTCTAAAATGAAGTAATAAAGGCAGTTGCTGACCTGAAGACCTTACATAATCTCTATAAACAATAAGATGAGGATATGATTATATTTTGGGAGAGTTCAGCATTGCAGTGGCCTCTTATAATTGCTAATCTCTTAGGGCCTACTTCTTATGTGGGCAAACTAATACAAGATTTTGAAGTAGAGAGAAGGAAACAATTCACTGGCTGTCCACAGTTGTTTTTGCCTTAAAAATCACTGTTTTTTGTTCTAAATTAGACACTTAGTTTGGGGATTATAGTAGTGTATCTCAAACTTCTGAATGTGCAGGAAATTATTTTTTTAAAAAATTCTGTTCAGATACATTTAATTACAATTTGCCACTTTTCTTCCTTAGGCTTCTGATTTTTGATCTGTTGATTTATGCAAGTGTTTACCAAAAATGGAACTCCGTACAAATC
>NW_009634110.1:2893-13707 GCF_000690535.1 Cariama cristata | reverse complement strand
CTGCTGAACAGCTAAAAAGAGATTACAAGTGCAACTGTTGATGAGACTCATTATTAAAGCTATGGTGACGCATCATTACATTGTATTGTGCATGGCTTGTAATGATGTAGTTGGTTTGGTTTTTTCTTTTTTTTTTTTTTTGAGAATCAGCATTTCAGGTATATAAAATAATTGAACGTTTTTTGCAAGGAGAATTTCCTACCAAAATGCTTAAGCTATTTGGTAAAATAAGCATTAGGGTTGTAAAGCAAGGGTTCTTTATTTTTATATGAATTCATACTTCCTGTCAAGCAAAAGATGGCTCTTATGTTGTTATTGTTTTTATGTGTTTTCTTAGAAATATGTTGCATTTGCATAAGCATCCCAAAATAGATGACTTCTGGTAGGACAGCAAAGTCATAAACAGCTTTCCTTAATACTGTTGTTTGTTTGTTTGTTTGTTGTTTTTTTTTAAATATGCTCATCTTTCATTGTGAAATGAAATACTCTTCAAGAACTTTGTTTATAACAATACAGAACAACATTTTTGTGTCATGCATTCGTGTTAAATTGTGCCACATGGTAAATATGGGTAATGTTTAATGTTAGAAAAGTTAGAAAACATAGAGAATAAAAAAATATGTTGGCTGTAGAAAAGCTTGCATACTTCTGGAATAAACTACCCTACTGTGTGCTTCATAACACTGTATGTAAAAGGCTTACTGAAACGGAATTATAACATTGAGACAGTAAAGTATTAGAAGTCAGAATTAAATGAGCTAATTTTGTTAATGATGCAAAACTACTGTCAGTTAGACACAATTTGATATTAAATAAGAACATAGAATTGCCAAATGTTGTCAAATCTTACGTCTTCCTACTTTATTGTCCTGATCCCGATAGTGAACAATTACAAGTGTTTGAGAAGTCAGCAGAAGCATGCATTTCCTCAGTTCTTCACAAACTTGATCTTTTTATGGGACATCGACATGTATTTTTGAAATGCCCCATATCAAACATCTCCCAAAATTACTTGTGTTAGTTTTGAGACCTATATATTAACTGGCTGTTGGAAGAAAAACTAACTACTTTTGAATTGCTTTTTTTTTTGGTTAGTGGTGCCTCGCTGTGATAGCTTCCATACTTAGATCATACTGCATATAAATATTCTTCTTCTCTGTGCTTATGAATTTTCTCTATTCCTGAATATATCTTTTGTCTTGTTTTGCAGTAGTTGGAAAGCACCTGAGATGCCAGTTATTCTGCTCTGTTTATTAATATCAGTTTTATTAGTTTTCTTTTCAATAACTATGATATATCATAGCATATACTTGATTTTCTTAGAGCATGTCTAAAAATTGCATGTAAGGACATGTTTCTGTGGTGCAGAGGGTGGCAGAAGAGTGGAGTCCAAGCTAGCACTAGGTGTGGGAACAGTACAGTTGCATTAGAGTGGCCCTGTGCCTGAGGTGAGAAGCCCTTTCCAGAAGAGATCATGGCTTGTGTTTGAACAGACTCTATCAAAGTCCTGCTGCATCCAAGAAATAGGCTGCATTAATAGGGGTTCTTTGTGTATGGCACCTTCCCTCTCTCCCAACTTTATACATTACTTTTTGGACCTTGAAATGTCATGTAAGTTTGATGTCATTTTCAATATAAGTAAAAATATTTTTTTCCTTGCTCTACATTAATGTTCATATTCATTAAAGAAAAAATAAAATATATAATTTATATTGTTAATTAACATGGAGACAAAGGTAGGAGCTGAATGCTTATGAAGGAAATTGGTTGTCAGCTTGAAATTCTGGAATACCTTTCATCCTTAAGTGAACCCTTAATATGGAGAGTGACTGCCTAGACTGAAAATGAAATACTATGATAGGAGAATGCCGCAGTGGATCTTTGGGTTTATTTCATGCCCTTTCATATTGGGTGAATTTTATGAAAGTATGTGAATACCATGGGAAGTGGTAAGCAAATGGCTTAAAGAACAGGGAGCTAGCTGTGAAAATAGGCAAGAGAAAAGCTAGGATGGCTGTATGGAGGCCACTTCATGGCAGCGCTCCCTTGTAATTACACAGAGGTATACCCTGGGCCTATTTCCTGTTTGTGAGTGTGTTTATACCCTATAGTTGCAATTTTTATTAGTGATAAATGTCATGGGGTGTCTGCAAGCATTGGAAAAAACATACACGTCTCTTTGTATGTGGAAAGTTTGTGTGTTACATTGTATATATAGTTATTTACAAGTTTGCAGTGGTTAATTAGTATTACTTGCCAGCTGTCATTACAAAAATACAGGTAATAAACATTGTGCCAGCAAAAATTTTTAAACTGTTTTGGCTTAAGTAAAGGAGGCTTTTGATTGGTGTACTCCGTGCTGTAAACCTGTGTGTCTGTCCATGAAACTGTCTTACTAGTTTTATTAAAACTCTACCTGTATTTTAAGACCATTTTGAAGATATTTTGTTAGTATTGCTGGTTTGCAGGCTGTGTGTATATTTAGAAAGAGTCGTCTTTAATTAGACTCATCTTGTCTGATTCACTCGGTGATACAGTATACCAGTGAGCTTTTCCCATCACAGCTGTTTCCATGGAGATGAATAGTGACAATACTCAGGCAATGAAATGTGAAATTCATGGTGGGTTTACAGGGAGAACGCTCACATCTTGTTCATTGGCATGATTAATGGGAAACTGAGATCGTGAATCTTAACCACATCCTATTAAAACATTTGAATGATCGCTTGAGTTCTCTGATTCTTTCATAACATATGCCTGTTTTCATCCTTGCTGGTGTGACTAAAACCTGACCCACAGTACTCTCTAAATTTGTTTGATCTGCAAGTGGCTGGGTTATTGTGCATGAAACTTGTAATGATGTTACCAATGTCATTAGTTGACTGGGAGAGGAGGTGGGGAGCTCGGGAGGTAAACTAACAGGGGAATTTCAAGTCGTCTTTTGATGCTTGGTAGAGGATATGGTCACCCTAGTTTTAACACTTGTGAAAACAAGGACAACCAGCCTCTTTTCTTCATGTTTATTCCAGTTACTGAGACTATGCACATTTTAGGCCTTAGCTGGATGCCTAGCAATTTGCAATTTCTAAAGCCTGAAGTTAGTCCATACTGCTCAGAATGCTAGGATTCTTGGTTTCTAAATATCATACTTCTATTTTCACTTACTATTCAAGATCCTGCAAGCCATATCAGAAGTTATTTTTGCAAGCTGGACTGTACAGCCGGGCCATTTCACCAATCTGTAGATAAACATACATAACTATTTTTAGGGGGAATAATTTTTAAAATGTTATATTTATATCCATTTTTCTGTGGAGGAAGGGTTTAGCAGAGGTGGAATGTAAAACAGAGGAAGAGAACTTCTATTTCCATCACTATGGGACTGGTGTTCCCAGTAGACCAGTTGTCAGTTTCCACAAGTGATTGCCAACAGCAGATACATGGAATCTGGTAACACATTTCTTAAGGAGGCTTGGCATTTGTACCGTTTAGAAGGACAAACTATTCTCTTACGTTGTCCATGTAGCAGAAAGTCTGTTGCAGTCATGAGCACTCATGCTGATCTCACCTTGCTTGCAGGCTTAGGATGCTTTTGTACATCTCATGATTCACTTCCTGGTATTTTTTGCCACGGGATGTTGCAACTGCTAATGTTTTATGTAACCTGAGACATCGTCAGACAAACTAATGGAAGAAAAATCCCCGAGTGCTGTGAAATACGTAGGTGCCACTTCTTGCTGAAGAAGTTCTTAAATCAGAAGGTTGGGAAGCTGGGAGTGTATTCTTGGAAGCGTTAGGACGTGGTGGGTTGTCACTCACTGAGGTATAGCACAAGGACTGACACAGTGATGCCAGGATGCTTGATCCACCGTGCCAGCCAGGGAAAACTCCTGTGCTCTCCTTCCCAGCAACAGAAGCCGGTTTCACAGTGTGTGGAATAGTCAGGACAACAGGTTTGGTTTGTCCTGATTGAGGCTGCAGTGTTCAAGTGCAGAGCCACCCAGCATATAGTCCCAGATAGCAGTGATCATAGAATTTACATACCTTCATACAGCTCTTCTGATTTTTCTGACCCTTCATTTCACTTCCTTGTACCTCTCTCTCTCACCTACGCTTCTTCTAAGTCAGCGACCCATCCTTTATTACTTTCTTCTCAGTGGTTTTGTCACATGGGTACCCAAGTAGGTACTGCTGATACTGTTGCTGCGGGAAGCTCAGGTTTGTGTGGTATTACTAATACTATTAGCTAGCAACTGCTGGCCTGGCAAGATGCTGCTCCTCAAAAGGTCCCCAGTACTCCCCTTCTGTTAGCTGTGAAGCTTGGCTGTTTCTCACGGAACTGGCTGTGAAATTCAGCTGTTCCACCTGGCGCTGTCTTGTCATTTCTGTCACTTCTCACGTTGTTATCTGTCACATCCAGCAGTTTCTCGTGTCCTGCTGAGTTAGCGTAAACCCAGGCCTGGTCCTAGCTGGCAGCCTGGCTATTTGCCTGCAGCCCTGTCAGGAGGCTTGGAGTACCCTTGGAAAGGTCTGTATCGTTTCACTGTAGGTGTTTGTTATTGGTGAGGGTCTGAGGAGCCATATAATCACATAGAATCACAGACAAGCCTTTGCTCTGGGCACTCCAGCTATCCTTAGTAAAGAAATCATGCTGCGATGGAAGCCAGAGGCTGTGGTTGCGTGGCCGCTTTAATTCAGTATGCTTCTGGACCGCTGCTGGACAGCCTTCTCCGCCTCTCACCAGTCTTCCAATCTGTGTACCTGCTGCAGGCACCCTGCTTGGCTCTCTGAGCTGCCTCGCAGCTCTCCTCCTCTACTGAGAAGGTCTACAGGGCTTACGGGGCCCGATTGCTCTTGGAGAGACTGGAATTGAGCTCCAGCACAGCAACCAAGACATGGTAAACATACAACTTCTGTCTCCCTTGTGCAATATTTTAAACAAAATATACAATGTAGAGAGCTGGAGTAAACTGTGACCAAAGAAAATAATTTTAAGATCAGGTGGAGCTGCAAGTGTTAAGGACTGGAGAGTAATAACATTTTATTCAGAACACCGAACTGTCAGTGAATATGCCTTCCAGATACGCTGTCTCTTACTTCTTGCTTTTATGTCATTTTTGAAAAGAGCAGGAAGGCAGAATTCTCAATTGTATGCAGCAACAGTAAGGTGAAATAGGAGGGTATTCCAGTAAGAATAATGATACGTCTGATAATAAATATCACTTTTATATGTAATTTCAAATTTCATCATTTTGTTTTGAAAAATGCATAATGTAGTTTGTTTATTTCAGAAAGACTGATGAGTAGGGCTATTCAAATATTTGGGGAGGGATGATGATAGCGGAAAACTTAACTGACTGAGATCTTCACTCCTAGTGCAAACTGATCTTTAAAGAAGAAAAAAATATAAATTTTTCCTTTGGCTTTATCAGTTGCCTCCCATGCCTAGGGCTACAAATGATACACAAGCCCTAAAAATTTAAAATCATCAGGATTTAGAAAGCAAGCCTACTGATGTGCAGATTTCTTCAATTTGACAGGTACGTTTTTGTTTGAAATGCAAACTGTGTATCATACAGTGTTCTCTTGTGGAATATAGCTGTTTCGATCATGTATAAGGTGCATCAGATGTTAGGCATAATTTTTCTTCTGGGTTTTTCAGCAAAACTGTTGGTCAGTGAAGTCAGCAGATAAGGATTTTATCACAAGGAGCTGATAGCGGAAATAATAGAGTTTCAAAAAAATGCAATCTTAACTAATGATTTCATTATAGGGGACAAGTTCATATGCTGTTTTACAACAAATGAATCTTGGCACTGTGCTTTTATATTTCTTTTAATGTGTTCAATAAAATTTTACTGAGTATTGGGAGGAAAAAAGAGAAATCTCCCTGAAGAGAAAAAGGAAATTCCTTGTGGGCATTTTTTTTTTTGTGGTGGTGGTTTTTTTGTTCCTCAGTCCCCCTTTTATTTTTTTTTTTAGCTAGTCAAAACTTTGACATTTGGAAAATAGTTCAATATTTCATCAAGAATTGTAACAGTTCTAGTATCTGAACTGGAGCACTGTTTTAGTTATGATGACATTTAAGAGGGAAATAGCAGTAGAGATCAAAGGGATTTTTTTGTTTATTTATTTTAACTCTTATCAGTGCCTGCAGAAAGCTTTTTGTAGTATTTCTGTAGTGCTAATAAATTTTTTGAGGCGGAGAGAACAAATGATATTGTAGTGCTCTGAACTATGAATTCTGAGTAACAAGTTTACAGGCATCAGTGGTAGGTTACCAACATCTCGTGAAAAGAATAACTATGAAGTAAATCCTGCTATTCTGCATATTATGTCAACTGTGTTTATGCCTTATTAATTTTATGATCTCTTTTGTAATGTTTTATTCTATTAATAGTAGCTTATAAAAAGTTAAATAATAATTATATTCTCATCTGTTTTGACTACCCTCATGCCTAGATGAAATCTGCTGATCATGGGGAGATGCTGTGTTTGTATGTTTTTATTTGTTACTGAAATAAGTTTGTTTTCAAGTCCTGAAGTGCTCCATCTGGATTGTTGTGGAACTGAAGTGGGTCTTGCTGTGCTAGACTGAAATGAAAGGATAACCTCGTAAATGTGCAGCTCGGAATCCAGCGATGTATAGGCTGTTTGCATACGTGCTTGCTGCAGGAGATCCGAGAATGCCAATAGCATTTTATTTATGGCAGTGAACAGTTGCATGCTAATGCGTGACTGCTGGTGTGACTCAGAAAAATGCCCCAAATCTTCACTTGGTTGTGAAGATATGATGAACTTCTAGAATATCTCAGAGAACCGTGTAGTATTTGTTTCAGTCCAGGAAGCGGATGAAAGTTGCCAAACTGAGAGAAAGTCTGAAAGGAAGATCCCCTCCACTCAAAGGCACAGGCTATGATTTTGTTTTCAAACCCTTTGCTTTTAATATGTTTGTTTCATCCAGCAGATCTGAGTTTCTGTATCTCAAAGTTTCCTTGTTATAGTTTACTTTCTTGAAGAAAGCTTTAGAGATGCAGAGCTCTTACTCTGGTTTTGTTATTCTCATTTTAAGGAGAAAATTCAGAAAGTTATGTCTCAAAGTGTTGACTGACTTGTGGTCCTACCATTGTAGTTCAGAGGCTTTTTTATCAGATTCTTTAGAGTAACAAATGTACAAAATCTCAAATTGTACATTCCTGTCTGGTTTTAAAGAGGATTCAATCTCAGCCAGATTCCAAGTGTAGTCACTATCCCAAGTTTTCTGCCTGTGTTTATAGTGGACATCATGTATCTCCTTGTTGTGTATCTTAGCTTTAGCTAGTTGGATTTCTTTGGGTGTTGTGGTAGCTGTCATGGTGAACAGCTGCCTCTCAACCTTGATGTTCTGTTCAGGGCTTGGAACAAAACTCCAGTATACATTTGTTGTGTAACTTAGTTGCTAAAAATCACAGCTGTGTCATAATCAGAGAAGATCCATCTCACATCTGTTGAACTGATTTTTGGTTTGTGGGTTGGGGTTTTTTTGGTTGTTTTTTTTACACCCTATTGGGAGAGAAGTGTTAGCCATTGTAACAGTGTAAACATCTTCTGTTTATCGTTTGTACTGAGAAGTTTGTTAATTAGTCATCTTGCTGTTTTTGAAAAAGAAATCTTTAAAATTTCACTGCAGGGAAGGGAAGCTCTGTAGCAGCAGATGCTCTGCCTTGTTAATAAAGGCAGAAGTCTTTCCTAGGCATTTAGTGGCTCTTGACTGAAAAAGCGGGACTTGAACAGAGGATGACGTGAAGGAAGGAATAGTGTTGCTGTCATAGGTTCTTATTGCAGACTTTAGTTCAAACTGCAGCCTGTTGTCTCCCTACAACCTGTTATCTTCCTACATTGCAGCGTATTATTTACTCATTTGACCAGGAGCATTTGAGGTTATGGCTTTTAGTGAGACTCTTTCCATTTAGAAATAGTAGTTACAACTAACATAATGTTTATACCATGTACTACCCTTCATTGTATGTGTGTCCAGAAATAGCATGACTCTGATTTGTGCCCAGAACTGCCACTATCCATCAGTCAGGTGGATCAGGCACTCAAAATGGTTTGGGAGTGAGCAACCTGTAAGTTTGTGTCCTTATTGTAGGAGAGAACTTGCCTAGGAGGAGGCTAATCACTTCCAGGGCTTCTAGCATGTCAGAAGAGGAGACAGGACATAATGAGTGTGCCAGGTGTATGCCTTCAGACTTTTGAGGTGGCAAGAAGTTGAGTGCTCCTCATTCTTGGGCTGAGCTAGAACTGGTGAGAGTTGGCTTGGCAAACAGTAGACTTCAATTCAGAACAAGTAATTTCAGTGTTTCAATCTGACCGACTGGTATTTCCTGATTGTGATGAGAAGCACAACTGCTTCAGGGCAGAACCTCTTTAACTGTGTTTCTCACAAAAGTGAGTTGAAGAATTAAAATTTCATATAACAGCTGCCTGTACATAAATGGCATATAAAGAAATGTCTTGCATTAAATCATCATAGCAACAAAGAAGTGAGAATCTGTGGACCTTAAGCAAAATCTGCAATGTATATCATTGCAGAAGCATTCTGTTAATTTGCTCTCCTGTCATTGCGTGCATTGCTATGTGTTATTTCTTTTTCTGTTTTATTTTTCCTCAGCTTAGAGAATGTACATCAGGTTCATTGGATTTGATCTGAAGTTCGGTTGTGGTATTATAGTTGTAGAAAAAACAATAAGATTTTGGTGACAGATTGCATGAGGAAAATTCCCCCGGTGTTCATGCATTTTATACTACCGAAACCATTTTGCTTATTTACTTTTATAAAATAAATTTCACTGTGTTGGCAGAAGCCTAGTTTTGCTGATATAACTGCATATATGCTTGGTATGTTTTCTAGTCCAGCATGGGAGTTGCAAACTGCACTACTACCTGTTTGCGCCAGGAGTAAGTGTGTGCTATCAAACTGCTCTCAGTAGCTGGTGTGTTGGAATGTAATAACTGTTGGCATTTTAGAGTAAAAAATATCATAATGCTTAGTAGTCTTCGTTAAGGAAACTCAGTGGTTCACCTTCTGTCATCCTTTCACACTTTTTTCCTTGCCCCAGAGGATAAGAAAGAAGAGTCACATAGTCCTAGTTTTTTAAATTACTTCATACTTGAGGCTTTGCTGTTCAATATCTTTGTAAAACACTTAAACCAGGGGGGAAAAAAACCAAAACCCATATGTACTGTTCCACTCCTTTATGTGAAAGAGGAAAATAAGAGCCGGATCTTACTTCATTCCTTTAGCTTTTTAACCAATAAAAAGATCAGTCAAGTTATCCTGCAAAATTTCACTAGCGATTGTTTAGGTATTGGAAATTCTGAAAGAAATTCGGGAAAACAATTTGCTGAAAAACTCTGGCCTCTTTTCTGTAAAATTCCAAGCACTTTCTTGTCCATGAGCTCTCATATCTTTTGATCATTTTGATAATTTTCTGCTTTCTGAACTGTTGCCTTGCCTTTGCTTTTGTGATTCTCTTCTACTTGGAATCCTTGCAGGTGATTTGTTGGTGTCTTTTACATCTTTCCTGGGTTTGTATCCCTTTCTTTCCATTTTTTTACTCTTCACAAGGTCTGTTCTTAGAGAATGACAGGGAGAATGTTCAAATAATTATCTGTAACTATTATCTTTATGCTGCCAGTTTTTAAAATACTTCACTACTGATGAACTGACTCCTTCATCTAAACTAATAACCCATTGTCTCCAATATCTCTGTGGCTGTCCAGTCATCATTTTAATGCATGCTTAAGGTCTTGACAGGTAGGAGAGAGGTTAGATAATATTTAATGAAGCTGCTACTGTTGCTAGGCTTGACTGATGACCAGCTTCACTAAAACTATTACAAAAAGTCACAGGTTACTTAAGCAGAAACCAGAAGTAGAGCTCACATTCTAAATTTCTAAAATCAAAGCAGACTATTTCTAGCTAATTGTTATACATTTCATAATGTCTAGCCAAAAAAAAGATAATCAGACTTTCAAAAGTGTTATGTTGAGGAAAACAAACATTTCTGAAGCCTATCACTGTATAAGTGAAATAATCTCATTTACATATTCTTTCATAATTAGGTTTGGGGTTTCTACCCTCTTCAGTTGTAATTTATTCTGATACATGTTGTCCATGCCACCTTCCCAGTTTTTTACTACTCAACTGTCAGATTCTATCTCAAATACCTTTATACATTTTATCTGCTCCCAGTTATGCACAGGAAGAAAATCTAGTCACTGCTTTTACTTTTTAAAGTTCCTCTTAAAAAATTGCTTGAGTATCTGAAGCTCAGAATACTGCTTTGGTTTAAGTGAAAACTTGTTTGATTTTGTTGGGTGATGTCAAATACTTCCTTCAGTTTTCTCCCTGACTTTACAATTCAGACAAGATATTTTTAGTTTTATTTTTCCCATCTTTGTAGGCTAGTATTGCTTACTGGATGGAGATGAGTATTGGAAGCACTAAGAAAAATGCTAATGCTTTTGAAATATTTGAAGGAATGAAGTGATTTCCTTCTGGGGAACAAAAAAGCTTTGTATCATTGCTTTGCTGCGTACGCTTGCTTTAGTGTTGTTGCTTGGAAGTGATGTGGTGAAGGTAATCATAAAACGTGGACTGAATGTAATCTGGTGTTGCAGCTTATTTACCTAGTGATTTCTCAGCTGTGGTTCTTTCTTTGATGATGCTGTTACCAGGAGTAAATTCATGGTGTAGATTAGTCAAAGAGGAAAGCGTTTAAGGCATGCTGCTCCGTCTGTGACGCATGTTGCTTTGTCTTGGATGTTTC
>NW_009634110.1:0-2862 GCF_000690535.1 Cariama cristata | reverse complement strand
AGCAGGAACCCTAACCATGGCGCCTAGTCCTCTGCATATCTAGGGTCTTGGGGATTACTTATCCTCAAATTTTCCTAGAAGACGCTCAGTCTGCCACCTGATGTCTCGGGTCTCTATATTTGCAGTGTTTGGAAACCATATTTGGGTCACCTAGATGAGAATTTCCACTCAACTCTCACAGCAGATGCAGATTTTATTTTAAATAAATCAATAAAATAAATTGTAATTTCCAGTGTTTAAATAATCACTCTTGCAGTTCAGCGTTAAAAACCATACATACTAATTATGTTCTCCTGGCTCCTTTGGACTATGATCATTTTATTACAGGCTGCCAATTTATTATACTGTTTCCTGAGGCTTTCTCAGTTACACAGGAAAGTGGTCTCGCTGCTACTTCCAGTGCTGGAGCCCTGCCTGTAAGTACGGGTTCAGCACCCATTTCTGCACCCACTCCAGGCCTGGCTGCCTCTAGTCGAGGCCAGCTGGGCTCGGTACCGATCACTGGCTTGTGGCTGATCCTGACATACTCTGCCTTAACTTGCATACTATGGGATTGTGCCCTGTGTTGGAGAGGTCATTGCCCTGCCTGACTTGCAAGACCTCTTTCACTTGAAGAAGTAGGGACCATCAAATAAAATGAGTATTTACCATGCTCAAACAAATGGAGATGGTTCTCCACGTACAGTGTAGTATGTAACTTCTTGCTGTACGGTGCTGTGGATGCTAAAAGTTTTATGTTCATGAACTTGATGATTAAGAAGCGTTGATTGGAGGAAATAAGGATAAATACTGCTTCAGATCTTTGGAGGTTCTGACAAGTTGGGGCCTGACAAAGTGTTCTGTAGAAATATCACTACATCCTGGCTTAATGCTTCTTAGATGTCTACTGTTTGCCACAGTAAGAGAGCCAAACAAACGTTTGTCTGACCCAGCACAATCACATCTGTGTTCTTAATGTAAGGCTGTTTAAATACATAGGGAGAAGTGATGGCATTGATGTTATGGAATGCTCTTCATCTGATGTTAAAGAAGAATTACAAAAAGTTATCACTACCGTTATCGTACTGTTCTCAGGACAGTTCATTTAGCAACAGGAATTGATTTTTCTCGGCCTCCCCCCTGCAGGTAATGATTCTTCATTTTGTTCAGATACAATACTGTGACAGCAAATAAAGAGATGACATGCAGGACTAGCTAGGGAGCTACTTCACATTCTTCCTAATCATTTATGGGGATTTTTTTTTTTGCAGTGCTTTTTTCCACAAGATTTTCTATCCATGCAGTGTTAAAAATCATAGCATTTTAAAATTTAGAAGTAAACCATTACTTAACCATTTGTTGGCTGGAATAATAGGTACAAGAATGATGCAGAAATGATGCAGCACTTGTTTCAAGATAACTGGTCTGCATCAGAAGTAAACATTGGTATGCTTTTGCTCTGCTCCTTCAAATATGTCTGGTTTATGTGGACAAACATTTCAAAAGCAAGAACAAGCCCTAATAAAGAAGATGAATGTGAAAAGGAGAGTTAGAACCTACAGTCAACTTACAGGTGAAGATACAGTTCCATTTGGTGAAGTAGAACTTGAATCTTCTTGAAATATGCTCCCAATAATGTAGTTTCTCTTTTGAAATCCATGTTTTCTCTTTTTCTGCTTTGTCCTTTAAGGCTTAACCTACCCAGGAGAAACGGTTGCATATAGTTGATGTGCTAATTACATAATCTTAAAGTTGGAAAGAAATCTGCTATCTAACACTGCTTGGGTGATTAAAGAGAGGGATCACACGCTTAATCTAGTATTTTAAAGTAGCTAAAACTAAGTTTTTGGTATAAAGCAATGGTTAGACCAGTGAAAAGCTCATTATAACCATCCAGGTTTAACAACTGGTATGTCCAATTTACATGTAACATTTGAAAAAAACCCTACTAAACTAGTTAAACCTTAGTTACTGACAAGATAATATTTTCTCTTTTGTGTTTTAAATAATTTATCAACTTGGAAAGTTGATATCACTCCCCAGCACACATACCTTTTCCTGAGTTCAGCAAATTCAAGGCAAGGGGGGCGGGAATCACTTTTTCATAGAATCTTCCTGCATTCTTTCCCATTTAAAATGTTTTGTGTGTTGTACGTTATGATCTACCTGTCTGATAGCAGTAGGCTGTTTTGAGGAATGAAGTGAATTTTGTTTCCTTACACATAGTTTTGCTATTTCTGAAGCAAATGCCAACTGCTTTATCAAAACCCACGTTCTCTTTCTTTTTCCTGTTTCTTAAATTGGATGAACTGGCTGAGTTTGAAATTGGTTTAATATATTATTTGCATTTAAGATGTACTCTAGAAAGAGAGAATATGACAATTTTTGTGTCTGTGTGGTTTCTACGTTTGGGCTTTTTTTAATGTACCCCACTTCCAACCATTCAGCGAATTATTAATGACAATATTATTTTTGGTTTTCAGCTTCAATAAATACCTATTAGTGATTCTGTAATCACATTCACTTTTTAAACCATGAAATTTTACTAGAGATCTAATTACTGGTTTTGTCTTCCATATTGAAAAGACTGGAAGCTAGGAGGACGTGATGGTGTTGGTGAGGCAGAGCCTTTGTGCTAAAACAGATAGGAAAGTCTTTTCAATTGAAAGCTATTCAGTTGGGGGAAAGAATAAAACAAAATATTTAGAGAAGCTAATTTTATTATAGATACTGTTTTTTTCAATTGTAGTGTTCAATGAAGGTCTTGGGAACAAATACTTACACATATATATTTTAATTGCACTGTGCTTCTTGGAGCCAAATTTCAGAATGATATAAAAATAAATAAAAATATATAAATCATATAAGAAAAATAAAATTATA
>NW_009634109.1:10027-13640 GCF_000690535.1 Cariama cristata | reverse complement strand
GGCTTGCCATGGTCCACAAGGCTCAATATCATCACCTTTACACATCGAGATAGCACATTTGCAAAGAGAGCAATTTGGCTTAGTGTGGAGGCTTAAACCATGATGCAGGCAGCACCCTGTGCTGATGTCCCCATCTCCAAGACTAAACGCACCACACTTCACCCAGGACCCATCACCTTTGCCTGCAGATATACACCAGCCAAATACTCCATCCCAGTCCAAATATCTCTACCTCAGCTCCCAAAGAAAATGTACTGTGTATCTAGAGATTTTTCCCCAAAAAAAGATTGCTGGGACAGACACGGGGACGGGCAAAGGCATCATAATTCAAGTGGTGCTTCAGGACCTGTTGTTACAGAAATGGGAGATAAGGGCTCCAGCCTATTCACAGCTGGGCTCACTGTGTTGCCCCGCTGCCACAGGCCACGCACTATCTTTGGGAAAAGGAAAGCCCTCCCGCTCCTCCCGGGAGCCCTCCCGGCCCCTTCCCACACTGCCTGGAGTCACTGGCCCCGCCATCAGCACAGGGCTCCCCAGCCACATCCCAGCATGAGCCAGTGGTGGGACCAGGCGGAGGTGACCTCTATCCCTCCACCCAGGAGAGCTCCAACATCCCGCTGGCAGGAATTTGTCTACAAATTTTCTCCCACTGAAAGGAGCAAGGGGGCTGAGATGATTGCTTGATTACGGCTGGGGAAGGCGACGTGGAGAAAGACAGGGCTGCTCCTGGAGATCTGTGCTCCCAGCCCTTAACCTCTCCTCCCCCCTGATGATTTAATGCCTTAGCAGGGCACATCGGCTCCAGCCATTGGGCAGCGGGTGGGCATTAAGGGTTAACGTGATCCCAATTAGTGCTCGCCATCTGAATAACACCAGCTGTGGCTGGGAAGGAAGGTGCCTGGCCAGCACGCACAGCACCCTCCCTCCTTTGCAGCACCACAGGGCTGTGCTGCTGGGTGCCCGCGCCAGTTGCCCAAGCGCTCCCCAGCCGCCCTCGCCCAGCCGAAGGTGGAGAGGGAGGGGAGCAGCTCCCCCCCGCCAGCTGCAGCCCCATGTCCCAGCCTGGGACACTGAGCTCGCCGGTCGAAGTCTGGATGGCAATATTGATGGGGACGCCAAAAACCATCACATTCAGCCCCCACCTGTACTCTAAAAGCTCCTGTCACGTTGCTTTTTTATCACGGCTTTAGCAGGAGAGCTCCCATTAACTTTACAAATAGGGGAAATAGCGCTGATAGATGCATGAGATCAGGCAGGTAGATTTTCTTTTCATCACTTATGCTGGAGAAGCCTTCTACTGCTAAAAGGAAGAGGAGAATGACCCAGCTCTTGCAGCCTGCTAGCGATCCATCCAGAGGGTCACGGCTGGATTTCACACGCCTTGCTCTGCGCTGGTGCCTGGGGGACTGCCTGGCCCTAGCAGGAAGGGCAGGATCTGGCCCAGAACCGCACTAAATCAGAAGCACTTTCCTTGGGGCTGGACTTCCCTTTTCCCCCTGCACACAATCAATCCCCTCCCAGCACGGCATTTTACCCTAGCAAACTCCCAGCACAACCACAGGCTGAAAGCAGCGTTTCTATAAAAGTGGAGTGATGGCATCCCTCGCTGTGCCTGCCCTTTCTCACTCCGGTGTGCTTGTGTTGGCCATTATTCCCCCTGAGCGTGCCGCAAGCTTGGTGGTGCTGGGCGGCTGGCACTCACACGCACCGACCAGCATCAGGGATGCGAAGGAGCCCTGGGCACAGGGTTTGCAGCAGCCTTCGCATGAACATTGCGAGTGCTGAGGTTTATAACCCAGAAAATCTGGGCTCTGAAGGGCTCTATCTGGTGGGGCAGGAGGCGTGCCGCCCTGCCCAGAGCCACTTTTATGCCATTGTGCCTTTTCAGCATTGCATTAAGGCAGCCAAAGAAGGGGGATTTTTAATGGTTCCAGGGGAACAAAGCGGGAACATTCGGCCCAACTTCATTACAGAATCATCTGAAACGCTTGAGGAATGTTTCCCACTAATTATCATAAATAGCCGAAAAAAATCTTTCCCTCCCAAAGCAGGTTCCAGCTGCCCCTCTGTGTTTTCTCACCTCCACTTCCAATAGCCTGACCCTGCCCCCGCACAAAGGGGAGACCCCATCTCCGCTCCCTCCACACTCGGGGGCTCTGAAGAAATACAAACAGGCAGCAGATTAACAGCACTTGTTTGCACCTTAAACAAACAGGCGACTTCCGCCCCTCTGCGCTCCCCCGCTGCCCAAGGGAGGATGCGCCGCTGGTTTTCCTTGCCCTTGTTCTCGTGCCCTGCCCAAATCCTGGATAAAATCATGGGCAGCACACGGCATGAAGCAGGCGGACCAAGGATGGGAATGCCAGGAGTGCCAGCCCTGCACCCCCTTGAGCCTTGTCCCCCATGCCTGGGTGTCCTCTCGCTGCCCCAGCTGTCCTGGGGGAGGTCGGGCCACTGCCCTGGTGGGACGTGGCTGCAGCCCTTTTGCAGGAGGGCTGGGAGACGCCAAGGCCAAAGCAGACAAACGAATATCCCAGTTCAGCTCCTGCCCTGTGCGTGTCACAGGGCTTCTCGCAGCCTGAGGTGGCTGGACAGGTGCCGTGGGTGGGCGCGGGGAGGGATGCTGCGGGTGAAGGATGGGGAGGGAGAGATAGACCATCCAGAGGATTCATGGAGGAGTGGTGCTGGTGTTCAAAACCATCACCGGCAGCAACATTGAGCAATGACTGCCAGCCCACGGTCACCTCTGCTGAGCACAATAGGGAATGGATGGGTGCTGGACATGCCTGCCTGGCCAGTCCTTAGGCTGATCCCAGCAGCCACAGTTGCCTCTGCCAGGGAGCTGCCCCAGCTTGAGTCCTCACCCTGCAGGTCCCACGTCCCCTGTCCCACCTCTCCGGGCAGCACAGCCAGCACCTCCCTGCTCCTACGGGACCCAGTGCCAAACCAGTCCCTTCTCACCCTGCCCGCAACACACGGAGCACCCAGCCTCCAGCCCTCCCACACCACCGGGACAGGCGGTCACGAGAGATGTGATGTGGGGGCTCAAACCACACCAGCAGCCGGCGAGATGCCGCTCTCAGCACAGCTACAGCACATGTTTGGGGATGGCACACGAGGTGGGCACCCAAGGAGGAAGCTGTGGCAGCGCAGCCATGGGCTGGGGCAGGTTCCCAGCAGCAAGTCAGCAGTGGGACTTGCCCACCAGAGGCCCAGGTTTGCTCCCCGCCTGGGTTATTGTGCAAATCCCCCCATGCAGGTGTTCGTTGCCCCCCTTCCCACCAGCCACAAAAAAGGGCTGTCGCTCGCGAGCCCCTTTCCTGCCCACGGGGCGCCTCGGGGACAGGAAGGGAACCGGAGGCAGGTGGCAGGGACAGGCCACCGCATCTGCAGCGCGGAGGGCTCCCGGCGGGGCTGATGGGCAGAGGGGTTACAGGTCGGTACTGCAGCACGGGTGACAGGGCTGTGGGAACCACGCCTGGTCTGCACAGGGCAGGATGAGAGCCAGTGGTGGCTGTGGGGTTCCCAGGCCATGCTGGAGACCTCCCTGGTCCCAGCATCGCTCAAGGACACGCACGCACCGTGTCCTGTCTCTGTTCCTAACTGGCTGTTC